>NW_027490253.1:0-89210 GCF_050948175.1 Xylocopa sonorina
AAACGAAGATATAAGAACTCGATTTTATTATTTTCTATAAACTAGCTCGATAGGGCGATTTTTTCCATAAAGTCGATAATTACATTGTCATAAAAATATATACACTTATTTTATATATATTTTCATCAATTTATTGTTACAAATTCATGCAATTGAGGGTTACATTAAATACGATGACAGCATGTTATTTCAAAAATTACACAAGGCGAAGTTAGGGACGCAACAGCATGAATTTTTATTTTATAAGTAATATTTTTTTTATAAATAATATTTTGAGTCTATGATGGATTGAAAGAAATATATACGACTCGCTCAATAACTATAAATGTAGGAAAACGACCATCAAAATGTCTATCAATGCTCATATGCTGAACATCTACTGACATCTAACGGTTCTAATTTGTATGAAATCACAGGTTCCCCATTGCCAAATGTGATCCTGCGTCATTGCTGAGGAGATTAATGAATGGAGCGATGATACGCGTGTCACCATGGTGCTGGTGCTGCGCGATTCGCTTGTCTAGAACGTGCTGGTAACACGTTCTGGCATTTTAGTCAACGAATCCGGTCACAGATGACTACGAATCAGATGCCACTCCCCGGAAGTGGCAATATAGTGCCGGCATGGTGTCCGATACCATCTTGCCGTTTGTTATCTGGGATGCTTTTTAGTGCATTATTCGGAATTGAATATGAACGCATAATTACTTAATCGCAAATTTGTATGTACTGTGACGTGGTGAAGTTACAAGGCTCGCTCAACCCCCCCCCCTGCTTCGGTCAGGCTAGCTCGCAGATCACCACCCATGCGACAAGCGCGACACGGACCATCGCGATAGCTGTACTTGCGAGGAGCGTGAAATACACGATGGTAGAACCTTCCCCCCCCCCCCCCCCCCCACCCGTTCGTTTCTCTCTCACCGTTCTACGGATTAGACTGGCGAGCTGATGGAAGAAGCGACCCATAAGACGCCTCTTCGGGGGATAATAAGACCGCAGGTTCGCGGAAGGGCTGTGCGCCGAGGTAGCGTGACGGGCTCGACGGTGGAGGAGTCGGGAAGTGAGCAAGAAGAGACCCTGAAGCCCGAAGGATAGGATCCAGAGCTCTGCAACGATAAGACCGCTGCCATAGTCCATGGAGACAAACAGGATGATTCTCGGGTGTGAGAAGGACCTCTACCCCTCCCCATTAGAACTCTATTGCTTCGATACGTAGACATCTGGAAACGCTATTCCCTAGCAAGGAAGTGTTGCATTTACATTCGTTTGTAGTGTGGACGAGGTATGAATAACACTTCGCAATGAACATTACATCTTATCATGCAACATAGAAATGAAATGCGATATCGCGTTTTAAGAAGCATTAGAACTTTATTGCTTCGATAGGTAGACAGCCGGAAACGCTATTTCTTAGCCAGGATGTGTGGCATTTACATTCTCTTGAAGTGTAGACGAGGTATACATGACACTTCGCAATGAAGATTATATCTTATCATGAAACATAGAAATGAGATGCGATATCGGGTTTTAACAAGCATTAGAACGCCAATTGTTACGATACTTAGATATCTACAAACGCTATTTCCTAGCATGGGAGTGTCGCGTTTACATTCTTTTGAAGTGAATACGAGGTATACATGGCACTTCGCAATGAATATTATATCTTATAATGAAACATAGCAATGAGATGCGATATCGCGTTTTAAGAAGCACTAGAACTCTATTGCTACGATAGGTAGTCATCAGCAAACGCTATTTCCTAGCAAGGAAGTGTCGCCATTACATTCTTTTGAAGTGTAGACGAGAATACATGACAATCCGCAATGAATATTATATCTTATCATGAGACAACGAAATGAGATGCGATATTGCGTTTTGAGAAGCATTAGAACACTATTGCTACGATACGTAGACATCTGCAAGCGATATTTCCTAGCAAGGAAGTGTCGCATTTACATTCATTTGAAGTGAATGCAATGTATACATAACATTGCACAATGAATACTATATCTTATTATGAAACATAGAAATGAGATGCGATATCGCGATTTAAAATGCATTAGAACTCCATTGCTTCGATACGTGGACATTTGCAAACGCTACTTCCTAGAAGGAAGTGTCGCATTTACATTCTTTTGAAGTGAATACGAGGAATATATATCACTCCACAATGCATAATATATCTTATCATGAAACATAGAAATGAGATGCGATATCGCAATATATGAAGCAGTATAACTCTATTGCTTCGATACGTAGACATCTGCAACCGCTATTTCCTAGCAAGGAAGTGTCGCATTTACATTCATTTGAAGTGTGTCCGAGGTATACATGACACTTCGCAATGAATATTGTATCTTATAATGAAAGATAGAATTGAGATGCGATATCGCATTTTAAGAAGCATTAGAACTCTATTGCTACGATAGGTAGTCATCTGCAAACGCTATTTCTTAGCCAGGATGTGTGGCATTTACATTCTTTTGAAGTGTAGACGAGGTATACATGACACTTCGCAATGAAGATTATATCTTATCATGAAACATAGAAATGAGATGCGATATCGGGTTTTAACAAGCATTAGAACGCCAATTGCTACGATACTTAGACATCTGCAAACGCTATTTCCCAGCATGGAAGTGTCGCATTAACATTCTTTTGAACTGTAGACGAGGTATACATAACACTTCGCAATGAATATCTTATCTTGTCATGAAACATAGAAATGAGATGCGATATCGCGTTTTATAAAGCATTAGAACTCTATTGCTTCGATACGTAGACATCTGGAAACGCTATTTCCTAGCAAGGAAGTGTGGCACTTACATTCTTTTGAAGTGTAGACGAGGTATACATAACACTTCCCAATGAATATTATATCTTATCACGAAACATAGTAATGAGATGCGATATCTCATTTTAAGAAGCATTAGAGCTCTATTGCTTCGATACATAGACATCTGCAAACGCTGTTTCCTAGCAAGAAAGTGTCGCATTTACATTCATTTGAAATGTATGCGAGGTATACATGACACTTCGCAATGAATATTACATATTATCATGAAACATAGAAGTGGGATGCGATATCGCGTTTTAGGAAGCATTAGATCTCTATTGCTACGATACGTAGACATCTGCATACGCTATTTCCTATCATGGAAGTGTCGCATTTACATTCTTTTGAAGTGAATACGAGATATACATGACACTTCGCAATGAATATTATATCTTATCATGAAACATAGGAATGAGGTGCTATATTGCGTTTTGAGAAGCATTAGAACTCCATTGCTAATATACGTAGACATCTGCAAACTCTATTTCCTACCATGGAAATGTCGCACTTACATTCCATTGAAGTGAATACGAGGTATACATAGCAATACACAATGAATATTATATCTAATTACGAAACATAGTAATGAAATACGACATCTCGCTCTAAGAAGCATTCGACCTCTATTGCTGTGATACGTAGACATCTGCAAACGCTATTTCCTAGCATGGAAGTGTCGCATTTACATTCTTGTGAAGTGAATACGAGGTATACATAACACTCCACAATGAATATTATACCTTATCACGCAACATAGAAATGAAATGCGACATCTCGTATTAAGTAGCATTAGAACTCTATTGCTACGATACGTAGACATCTGCAAAGGCTATTTCCTAGCACGGAAGTGTCGCATTTACATTCATCTGAAGTGAGTACGATGTATACATGACACTTCGCAATGAATGGTATATCTTATCTTGAAACATAGAAGTGAGATGCGATATCGCGTTTTAAGAAGCATTAGAACTATATTGCTACGATACGTAGACATCTGCAAAGGCTATTTCCTAGAATGGAAATGACGCATTTACATTCTTTTGAAGTAAACACGAGGTATACATGGCACTTCGCAATGAAAATTATATCTTGTCACGCAACATAGAAGTGAAATGCGACATCTCGTTTTAAGTAGTATTAGAACTCTATTGCTACGATACGTAGACATCTGCAAAGGCTATTTCCTAGCATGGAAGTGTCGCATTTACAATCCTTTAAAGTGAATACGAGGTATACATAACACTCCACAATGAATATTATATCTTATCACGAAACATAGAAATGAAATGCGACATCTCGTTTTAAGAAGCATTAGAACTCTATTGCTACGTTACGTAGACATCTGCAAACGTTATTTCCTAGAATAGAAGTGTCGCATTTACATTTTCTTGAAGTGCAAACGAGGTATGCATGACACTTCGCAATGAATATTATACCTTATCTCGAAACATTGAAGTGAGATGCGATATCGCGATTTAAGAAGCATTAGAACTCTATTGCTACAATACGTAGACATCTGCAAACGCTATTTCCAAGCATGGTAATGACGCATTTATATTCTTTTGAAGTTAATACGAGGTATACATGACACTTCGCAATGAATATTATATCTTATCTCGAAACATAGAAGTGAGATGCCATATCGCAATTTAAGTAGCACTAGAACTCTATTGCTACGATACGTAGACATCTGAATACGCTATTTCCTAGCAAGGAAGTGTCGCATTTACATTCCTTTGAAGTGAATACGAGGTATACATGACACTTCGCAATGAATGTTGTACCTTATCACGAAACATAGGAATGAGATGCGATATCGCGATTTAAGAAGCATTAGAACTCTGCTGCTTCGATGCGGAGACATCTGCAGTCGTTATTTCCTAGTAAGGAAGTGTCGCATTTACATACTTTTGAAGTGAATACGAGGTATACATGACACTTCGCAATGAATATTATACCTTATCATGAAACATAGGAGTGAGTTGCGATATCGCGTTTTAAGAAGCACTAGAACTCTACTACTACGATACGTAGACATCTGCAAACGCTATTTCCTAGCAAGGAAGTGTCGCATTTACATTCTTTTGAAGTGAATACGAGGAAAACATGACACTTCGCAATGAATTTTGTATCTTGTCATGAAACATAGAAATGTGATGCTATATCTCGTTTTAAGAAGCATAAGAAATCTATTGCTACGGTATGTAGATATCTGGAAACGCTATTTCCTAACAAGGAAGTGCCGCATTTACATACTTTTGAAGAGAGTAAGAGGCATACATGACACTTCGCAATGAATATTATACCATATCACAAAACATAGGAATGAGATGCGATATAGCGACTTATGAATCGTTAGAATCCTATTGCTACGATACGTAGACATCAGCAAACGCTATTTCCTAGCAAGGAAGTGTCGGATTTACATTGTTTTGAAGTGAATACGAAGTATACATAACACTAAACAATGAATATTATATCTTATCATGAAACATAGAAATGTGATGCGATATCACGATTTAAGAAGCATTAGAACTCTGTTGCTTCGATACGTAGACATCTGCAAATGCTATTTTCTAGCAAGAAAACGTCGCATTTACATTCTTTTGAACTGAAAACGACGTACACATGACACTTCGCAATGAATATTATATCTTATAATGAAACATAGAAATGAGATGCGATATCTTATTTTAGGAAGCATTAGTACTCTATTGCTACGATACGTAGACATATGCAAACGCTATTTCCTAGCAAGGAAGTGTCGCATTTACATTCTTTTGAAGTGAATACGAGGTATACATGACACTTCGCAATGAATATTATATCTTATCATGAAACAGATAAATGAGATGCGACATCTCGTTTTAAGAAGCACTAGATCCCTATTGCTACGATACGTAGACAACTGCAAACGCTATTTCCTAGCAAGGAAGTGTCGCATTTACATTCCTTTGAAGTGAATACGAGGTATACATGACACTTCGCAACGAATATTATACCTTATCATGAAACATTGGAGTGAGATGCGATATCGCGTTTTAAGAAGCACTAGAACTCTACTGCCACGATACGTAGACATCTGCAAACGCTTTTTCCTAGGAAGGAAGTGTAGCATTTACATTCTTTTGAAGTGAATACGAGGTATACATGACACTTCGCAATGAATATTATACCTTATCATGAAACAGAGAAATGAGATGCGATGTCGCGATTTAAGAAGCATCAGAAATCTATTGCTACGATACGGAGACATCTGCAAATGCTATTTTCAAGCAAGGAAATGTCGCATTTACATTCTTTTGAACTGAAAACGGCGTACACATGACACTTCGCAATGAATATTATATCTTATAATGAAACATAGGAATGAGATGCGATATCTTATTTTAAGAAGCATTAGAACTCTATTGTTACGATACGTAGACATATGCAAACGCTATTTCCTAGCAACGAAGTGTCGCATTTACATTTTTTTGAAGTAAATACGAGGTATACATGACACTTCGCAATGGATATTATATCTTATCATGAAACATAGAAATGAGATGCGATATCGCGTTTTAAGAAGCGCTAGAACTCTATTGTTTCGATACGTAGACATCTGGAAACGCTACTTCCTAGCAAGGAAGTGTCGCATTTACATTCCTTTGAAGCGAATAGGAGGTATACATGACACTTCGCAATGAATATTATACCTTATCATGAAACATATGAGTGAGTTGCGATATCGCGTTTTAAGAAGCACTAGAACTCTATTACTACGATACGTAGACATCTGCAAACGCTATTTCCTAGCAAGGAAGTGTCGCATTTACATACTTTTGAAGTGAAAAAGAGGCATACATGACAATTCGCAATGAATATTATACCTAATCACGAAAACATAGGAATGAGATGCGATATCGCGAAATAAAAAGCATTAGAACGGTATTGCTTCGGTACGTAGACATCTGCAAACGCTATTCAATAGAAAGGAAGTCTCGCATTTACATTCCTTTGGAGTGTAGACGAGGAATACATAACTCTTCGCAATGAATATTATATCTTGTCATGAAACATAGAAGTGAGGTGCGATATCGCGTTTTAAGGAGAATTAGAATTCTATAGCTTCGATACAGAGATATCTGGGAACGTAATTTCCTAGAAAGGAAGTGTCGTATTTTGTGACGTCAGGCGTACCGCCTGCCACCCATCAACCTCCTCGCACCCCCAGCATCAACCCCTGGACGCATGCAACCAGCCAAACTCGCCTGCAGAACCAGCAACTGGAAGTGTTCGCGCGCGCATACCTGCACGCGCTCAGTCACACCGAGTTCCGCTGCCTCACTCGCACCGCCGTGTATACCTGTCTCGCTCGTACCGGGCACCAGTGTCTTACTCGCAACACCGAATATACCTGTCTCGCCCGCACCAAGGACGGGCAGCCCTATCTCCTTCGCACCGAGGATTACGTCCTGCAGGAATACGTAGCCGCAGCCCATCACCTGAATGGGGTCTTTTCCAATTCCGGGAACTATTGCTAGGAAATATTGTTTGCAGATGTGTACGTATCACAGCAATAGAGTACTAATGCTTCTTAAAACGATATGTCGCATTTCATTTCTATGTTTCGCGATAAGATATAATATTCATTGTGGAGTGCTATGTAAACCTCGTATTAACTTCAAAAGAATGCAAATGCGTCATTTCCGTGCTAGGAAGTAGAGTTTGCAGATGTCTACGAATCGTAGCAATAGAGTTCTACTGCTTCTTAAAACGAGATATCGCATTTCATTTCTGTGTTTCGTGATAAGATATAATATTCATTTTGGAGTGTTATGTAAACCTCGTATTCACTTCAAAAGAATGTAAATGCGACACTTCCTTGCTAGGAAATATTGTTTGCTGATGTCTACGTATCGTAGCAATAGAGTTCTAATGCTTCTTAAGACGCGATATCGCATCTCACATCTATGTTTCATGATAAGATATAATCTTCATTGCGAAGTGTCATGTATACCTCGTATTCACTTCAAAAGAATGTAAATGCGACACTTCCTTGCTAGGAAATAGCGTTTCCAGATGACCACGTATCCTAAGAATAGAGTTCTAATACTTCTTAAAACGAGATGTCGCATCTCATACCTATGTTTCATGATAAGATATAATATTCATTGCGAAGTATCATGTATACCTCGTATTCACTTCAAAAGAATGTAAATGCGACACTTACATGCTAGGAAATAGCGTTTGCAGATGTCTACGTATCGTAGCAATAGAGTTCTAATGCCTCTTAAAACGAGATGTCGCATTTCATTTCTATGTTTCGGGATAAGATATAATATTCATTGCGAAGTGTCATGTATACCTCGTATTCACTTCAAAAGAATGTAAATGCGACACTTCCTTGCTAGGAAACAGCGTTTCCAGATGACCACGTAACGTAAGAATTGAGTTCTAATACTTCTTAAAACGAGATGTCGCATCTCATATCTATGTTTCATGATAAGATATAATATTCATTGCGAAGTGTCATATATACCTCGTATTAACTTCAAAAGAATGTAAATGCGTCATTTCCATGCTAGGAAATAGAGTTTGCAGATGTCTACGAATCGTAGCAATAGAGTTCTACTGCTTCTTAAAACGAGAAGTCGCATTTCAATTCTATGTTTCGTGATAAGATATAATATTCATTGTGGAGTGCTACTTATACCTCGTATTCACTTCAATAGAATGTAAATGCGACACTTCCTTGCTAGGAAATAACATTTGCAGATGTCTACGCATCGTAGCAATAGAATTCTAATGCTTCTTAGAACGCGATATCGCATCTCACTCCTATGTTTCATGATAAGATATAATATTCATTGCGAAGAGTCATGTATACCTCGTATTCACTTCAAAAGAATGTAAATGCGACACTTCCTAGCTAGGAAATAGCGTTTCCAGATGACCAGGTATCGTAAGGATAGAGTTCTAATACTTCTTAAAACGAGATGTCGCATCTCATTTCTATGTTTCATGATAAGATATAATATTCATTGCGAAGTGTCACGTATACCTCGTATTCACTTCAAAAGAATGTAAATGCGACACTTACATGCTAGGAAATAGCGTTTGCAGATGTCTACGTGTCGTAGCAATAGAGTTCTAATGCCTCTAAAAACGAGATGTCGCATTTCATTTCTATGTTTCGTGATAAGATATAATATTCATTGCGAAGTGTCATGTATACCCCGTATTCACTTCAAAAGAATGTAAATGCGACACTTCCATGCTAGGAAATAGCGTTTCCAGATGTCTACGTATCGTAGCAATGGAGTTCTAATGCTTCTTAAAACGCGATATAGCATTTCACTTCTATGTTTCATAATAAGATATAATATTCATTGCGAAGTGTCATGCATACCTCGTATTCACTTCAAAGGAATGTAAATGCGACACTTCCAAGCTAGGAATTAGGGTTTGCATATTTCTACGTATCGTAGCAAGAGAGTTCTAATGCTCCTTAAAACGATATGTCGCATTTCATTTCTATGTTTCGTGATAAGATATAATATTCATTGTGGAGTGCTATGTATACCTCGTATTCACTTCAAAACAATGTAATTGCGACACTTCCTTGCTAGGAAATAACATTTGCAGATGTCTGCGCATCGTAGCAATATAGTTGTAGCGCTTCTTAAGTCGCGATATCGCATCTCACCTCTATGTTTCGAGATAAGATATAATATTCATTGCGAAGTGTCATGTACACCTCGTATTCACTTCAAAAGAATGTAAATGCTACACTTACATGCTAGGAAATAGCGTTGCAGATGTCTACGTATCGTAGCACTAGAGTTCTAATGCCTCTTAAAACGAGGTGTCGCATTTCATTTCAATGTTTCGTGATAAGATATACTATTCATTGCGAAGTGTCATGCATACCTCGTACTCACTTCAAAGGAATGTAAATGCGACACTTCCAAGCTAGGAGTTAGGGTTTGCATATTTCTACGTATCGTAGCAAGAGAGTTCTAATGCTTCTTAAAACGATATGTCGCATTTCATTTCTATGTTTCGTGATAAGATATAATATTCATTGTGATGTGCTATGTATACCTCGTATTCACTTCAAAAGAATGTAAATGCGACCCTTCCTTGCTAGGAAATAACATTAGCAGATGTCTACGCATCGTAGCAATAGAGTTCTAGCGCTTCTGAAATCGCGATATCTCATCTCACTTCTATGTTTCGGGATAAGAAATAATATTCATTGCGAAGTGTCATGTATACCTCGTATGCACTTCAAAAGAATGTAAATGCGACACTTCCATGCTAGGAAATAGCGTTTGCAGATGTCTACGTATCGTAGCAATAGGGTTCTAATGCTTCTGAAAACGCGATATCGCATCTCCCTTCTATGTTTCATGATAAGATATAATATTCATTGCGAAGAGTCATGTATACCTCGTATTAACTTCAAAGGAATGTAAATGCGACACTTCCTAGCTAGGAAATATAGTTTCCAGATGACCACGTATCGTAAGGATAAAGTTCTAATACTTCTTAAAACGAGATGTCGCATCTCATTTCTATGTTTCATGATAAGATATAATATTCATAGTAGAGTGTTATGTATACCTCGTATTAACTTCAAAAGAATGCAAATGCGTCATTTCCATGCTAGGAAGTAGAGTTTGCAGATGTCTACGAATCGTAGCAATAGAGTTCTACTGCTTCTTAAAACGAGATGTCGCATTTCATTTCTGTGTTTCGTGATAAGATATAATATTCATTTTGGAGTGTTATGTAAACCTCGTATTCACTTCAAAAGAATGTAAATTCGACACTTCCTTGCTAGGAAATATTGTTTGCTGATGTCTACGTATCGTAGCAATAGAGTTCTAATGCTTCTTAAGACGCGATATCGCATCTCACATCTATGTTTCATGATAAGATATAATCTTCGTTGCGAAGTGTCATGTATACCTCGTATTCACTTCAAAAGAATGTAAATGCGACACTTCCTTGCTAGGAAATAGCGTTTCCAGATGACCACGTATCCTAAGAATAGAGTTCTAATACTTCTTAAAACGAGATGTCGCATCTCATACCTATGTTTCATGATAAGATATAATATTCATTGCGAAGTATCATGTATACCTCGTATTCACTTCAAAAGAATGTAAATGCGACACTTACATGCTAGGAAATAGCGTTTGCAGATGTCTACGTATCGTAGCAATAGAGTTCTAATGCCTCTTAAAACGAGATGTCGCATTTCATTTCTATGTTTCGGGATAAGATATAATATTCATTGCGAAGTGTCATGTATACCTCGTATTCACTTCAAAAGAATGTAAATGCGACACTTCCTTGCTAGGAAACAGCGTTTCCAGATGACCACGTAACGTAAGAATTGAGTTCTAATACTTCTTAAAACGAGATGTCGCATCTCATATCTATGTTTCATGATAAGATATAATATTCATTGCGAAGTGTCATATATACCTCGTATTAACTTCAAAAGAATGTAAATGCGTCATTTCCATGCTAGGAAATAGAGTTTGCAGATGTCTACGAATCGTAGCAATAGAGTTCTACTGCTTCTTAAAACGAGATGTCGCATTTCAATTCTATGTTTCGTGATAAGATATAATATTCATTGTGGAGTGCTACTTATACCTCGTATTCACTTCAATAGAATGTAAATGCGACACTTCCTTGCTAGGAAATAACATTTGCAGATGTCTACGTGTCGTAGCAATAGAGTTCTAATGCCTCTAAAAACGAGATGTCGCATTTCATTTCTATGTTTCGTGATAAGATATAATATTCATTGCGAAGTGTCATGTATACCCCGTATTCACTTCAAAAGAATGTAAATGCGACACTTCCATGCTAGGAAATAGCGTTTCCAGATGTCTACGTATCGTAGCAATGGAGTTCTAATGCTTCTTAAAACGCGATATCGCATCTCACTTCTACGTTTCGAGATAAGATATAATATTCATTGCGAAGTGTCATGTATACATCGTATTCGCTTCAAAAGAATATAAATGCGACACTTCCATGCTAGGAAATAGCGTTTGCAGATGTCTACGTATCGTAGCAATAGCGTTCTAATGCTTCTTAAAACGCGATATAGCATTTCACTTCTATGTTTCATAATAAGATATAATATTCATTGCGAAGTGTCATGCATACCTCGTATTCACTTCAAAGGAATGTAAATGCGACACTTCCAAGCTAGGAATTAGGGTTTGCATATTTCTACGTATCGTAGCAAGAGAGTTCTAATGCTCCTTAAAACGATATGTCGCATTTCATTTCTATGTTTCGTGATAAGATATAATATTCATTGTGGAGTGCTATGTATACCTCGTATTCACTTCAAAACAATGTAATTGCGACACTTCCTTGCTAGGAAATAACATTTGCAGATGTCTGCGCATCGTAGCAATATAGTTGTAGCGCTTCTTAAGTCGCGATATCGCATCTCACCTCTATGTTTCGAGATAAGATATAATATTCATTGCGAAGTGTCATGTACACCTCGTATTCACTTCAAAAGAATGTAAATGCTACACTTACATGCTAGGAAATAGCGTTGCAGATGTCTACGTATCGTAGCACTAGAGTTCTAATGCCTCTTAAAACGAGGTGTCGCATTTCATTTCAATGTTTCGTGATAAGATATACTATTCATTGCGAAGTGTCATGCATACCTCGTACTCACTTAAAAGGAATGTAAATGCGACACTTCCAAGCTAGGAGTTAGGGTTTGCATATTTCTACGTATCGTAGCAAGAGAGTTCTAATGCTTCTTAAAACGATATGTCGCATTTCATTTCTATGTTTCGTGATAAGATATAATATTCATTGTGATGTGCTATGTATACCTCGTATTCACTTCAAAAGAATGTAAATGCGACCCTTCCTTGCTAGGAAATAACATTAGCAGATGTCTACGCATCGTAGCAATAGGGTTCTAATGCTTCTGAAAACGCGATATCGCATCTCCCTTCTATGTTTCATGATAAGATATAATATTCATTGCGAAGAGTCATGTATACCTCGTATTAACTTCAAAGGAATGTAAATGCGACACTTCCTAGCTAGGAAATATAGTTTCCAGATGACCACGTATCGTAAGGATAAAGTTCCAATACTTCTTAAAACGAGATGTCGCATCTCATTTCTATGTTTCATGATAAGATATAATATTCATAGTAGAGTGTTATGTATACCTCGTATTAACTTCAAAAGAATGCAAATGCGTCATTTCCATGCTAGGAAGTAGAGTTTGCAGATGTCTACGAATCGTAGCAATAGAGTTCTAATGCTTCTTAAGACGCGATATCGCATCTCACATCTATGTTTCATGATAAGATATAATCTTCATTGCGAAGTGTCATGTATACCTCGTATTCACTTCAAAAGAATGTAAATGCGACACTTCCTTGCTAGGAAATAGCGTTTCAAGATGACCACGTATCCTAAGAATAGAGTTCTAATACTTCTTAAAACGAGATGTCGCATCTCATACCTATGTTTCATGATAAGATATAATATTCATTGCGAAGTATCATGTATACCTCGTATTCACTTCAAAAGAATGTAAATGCGACACTTACATGCTAGGAAATAGCGTTTGCAGATGTCTACGTATCGTAGCAATAGAGTTCTAATGCCTCTTAAAACGAGATGTCGCATTTCATTTCTATGTTTCGGGATAAGATATAATATTCATTGCGAAGTGTCATGTATACCTCGTATTCACTTCAAAAGAATGTAAATGCGACACTTCCTTGCTAGGAAACAGCGTTTCCAGATGACCACGTAACGTAAGAATTGAGTTCTAATACTTCTTAAAACGAGATGTCGCATCTCATATCTATGTTTCATGATAAGATATAATATTCATTGCGAAGTGTCATATATACCTCGTATTAACTTCAAAAGAATGTAAATGCGTCATTTCCATGCTAGGAAATAGAGTTTGCAGATGTCTACGAATCGTAGCAATAGAGTTCTACTGCTTCTTAAAACGAGATGTCGCATTTCAATTCTATGTTTCGTGATAAGATATAATATTCATTGTGGAGTGCTACTTATACCTCGTATTCACTTCAATAGAATGTAAATGCGACACTTCCTTGCTAGGAAATAACATTTGCAGATGTCTACGCATCGTAGCAATAGAATTCTAATGCTTCTTAGAACGCGATATCGCATCTCACTCCTATGTTTCATGATAAGATATAATATTCATTGCGAAGAGTCATGTATACCTCGTATTCACTTCAAAAGAATGTAAATGCGACACTTCCTAGCTAGGAAATAGCGTTTCCAGATGACCAGGTATCGTAAGGATAGAGTTCTAATACTTCTTAAAACGAGATGTCGCATCTCATTTCTATGTTTCATGATAAGATATAATATTCATTGCGAAGTGTCATGTATACCTCGTATTCACTTCAAAAGAATGTAAATGCGACACTTACATGCTAGGAAATAGCGTTTGCAGATGTCTACGTGTCGTAGCAATAGAGTTCTAATGCCTCTAAAAACGAGATGTCGCATTTCATTTCTATGTTTCGTGATAAGATATAATATTCATTGCGAAGTGTCATGTATACCCCGTATTCACTTCAAAAGAATGTAAATGCGACACTTCCATGCTAGGAAATAGCGTTTCCAGATGTCTACGTATCGTAGCAATGGAGTTCTAATGCTTCTTAAAACGCGATATCGCATCTCACTTCTATGTTTCGAGATAAGATATAATATTCATTGCGAAGTGTCATGTATACATCGTATTCGCTTCAAAAGAATATAAATGCGACACTTCCATGCTAGGAAATAGCGTTTGCAGATGTCTACGTATCGTAGCAATAGCGTTCTAATGCTTCTTAAAACGCGATATAGCATTTCACTTCTATGTTTCATAATAAGATATAATATTCATTGCGAAGTGTCATGCATACCTCGTATTCACTTCAAAGGAATGTAAATGCGACACTTCCAAGCTAGGAATTAGGGTTTGCATATTTCTACGTATCGTAGCAAGAGAGTTCTAATGCTCCTTAAAACGATATGTCGCATTTCATTTCTATGTTTCGTGATAAGATATAATATTCATTGTGGAGTGCTATGTATACCTCGTATTCACTTCAAAACAATGTAATTGCGACACTTCCTTGCTAGGAAATAACATTTGCAGATGTCTGCGCATCGTAGCAATATCGTTCTAGCGCTTCTTAAATCGCGGTATCGCATCTCACTTCTATGTTTCGAGATAAGATATAATATTCATTGCGAAGTGTCATGTATACCTCGTATTCACTTCAAAAGAATGTAAATGCTACACTTACATGCTAGGAAATAGCGTTGCAGATGTCTACGTATCGTAGCACTAGAGTTCTAGTGCCTCTTAAAACGAGGTGTCGCATTTCATTTCAATGTTTCGTGATAAGATATACTATTCATTGCGAAGTGTCATGCATACCTCGTACTCACTTCAAAGGAATGTAAATGCGACACTTCCAAGCTAGGAATTAGGGTTTGCATATTTCTACGTATCGTAGCAAGAGAGTTCTAATGCTTCTTAAAACGATATGTCGCATTTCATTTCTATATTTCGTGATAAGATATAATATTCATTGTGATGTGCTATGTATACCTCGTATTCACTTCAAAAAAATGTAAATGCGACCCTTCCTTGCTAGGAAATAACATTAGCAGATGTCTACGCATCGTAGCAATAGAGTTCTAGCGCTTCCGAAATCGCGATATCTCATCTCACTTCTATGTTTCGGGATAAGAAATAATATTCATTGCGAAGTGTCATGTATACCTCGTATGCACTTCAAAAGAATGTAAATGCGACACTTCCATGCTAGGAAATAGCGTTTGCAGATGTCTACGTATCGTAGCAATAGGGTTCTAATGCTTCTGAAAACGCGATATCGCATCTCCCTTCTATGTTTCATGATAGGATATAATATTCATTGCGAAGAGTCATGTATACCTCGTATTAACTTCAAAGGAATGTAAATGCGACACTTCCTAGCTAGGAAATAACGTTTCCAGATGACCACGTATCGTAAGCATGGAGTTCTAATACTTCTTAAAACGAGATGTCGCATCTCATTTCTATGTTTCATGATAAGATATAATATTCATTGCGAAGTGTCATGTATACCTCGTATTCACTTCAAAAGAATGTAAATGCGACACTTACATGCTAGGAAATAGCGTTTGCAGATGTCTACGTGTCGTAGCAATAGAGTTCTAATGCCTCTAAAAACGAGATGTCGCATTTCATTTCTATGTTTCGTGATAAGATATAATATTCATTGCGAAGTGTCATGTATACCCCATATTCACTTCAAAAGAATGTAAATGCGACACTTCCATGCTAGGAAATAGCGTTTGCAGATGTCTACGTATCGTAGTAATAGTGTTCTAATGCTTCCTAAAACGCGATATCGCATCTCACTTCTATGTTTCATGATAAGATATAATATTCATTGCAAAGTGTCATGTATACCCCGTATACACTTCAAAAGGATGTAAATGCGACACTTCCATGCTAGGAAATAGCGTTTGCAGATGTCTACGTATCGTAGTAATAGAGTTCTAATGCTTCCTAAAACGCGATATCGCATCTCACTTCTATGTTTCATGATAAGATATAATATTCATTGCAAAGTATCATGTATACCTCGTATTCACTTCAAAAGAATGTAAATGCGACACTTGCATGCTAGGAAATAGCGTTTGCAGATGTCTACGTATCGTAGCAATAGAGTTCTAATGCCTCTTAAAACGAGATGTCGCATTTCATTTCTATGTTTCGGGATAAGATATAATATTCATTGCGAAGTGTCATGTATACCTCGTATTCACTTCAAAAGAATGTAAATGCGACACTTCCTTGCTAGGAAACAGCGTTTCCAGATGACCACGTAACGTAAGAATTGAGTTCTAATACTTCTTAAAACGAGATGTCGCATCTCATATCTATGTTTCATGATAAGATATAATATTCATTGCGAAGTGTCATATATACCTCGTATTAACTTCAAAAGAATGTAAATGCGTCATTTCCATGCTAGGATATAGAGTTTGCAGATGTCTACGAATCGTAGCAATAGAGTTCTACTGCTTCTTAAAACGAGATGTCGCATTTCATTTCTATGTTTCGTGATAAGATATAATATTCATTGTGGAGTGCTACTTCTACCTCGTATTCACTTCAATAGAATGTAAATGCTACACTTCCTTGCTAGGAAATAACATTTGCAGATGTCTACGCATCGTAGCAATAGAATTCTAATGCTTCTTAGAACGCGATATCGCATCTCACTTCTATGTTTCATGATTAGATATAATATTCATTGCGAAGAGTCATGTATACCTCGTATTCACTTCAAAAGAATGTAAATGCGACACTTCCTAGCTAGGAAATAGCGTTTCCAGATGACCAGGTATCGTAAGGATAGAGTTCTAATACTTCTTAAAACGAGATGTCGCATCTCATTTCTATGTTTCATGATAAGATATAATATTCATTGCGAAGTGTCATGTATACCTCGTATTCACTTCAAAAGAATGTAAATGCGACACTTACATGCTAGGAAATAGCGTTTGCAGATGTCTACGTGTCGTAGCAATAGAGTTCTAATGCCTCTAAAAACGAGATGTCGCATTTCATTTCTATGTTTCGTGATAAGATATAATATTCATTGCGAAGTGTCATGTATACCCCGTATTCACTTCAAAAGAATGTAAATGCGACACTTCCATGCTAGGAAATAGCGTTTGCAGATGTTTACGTATCGTAGTAATAGAGTTCTATTGCTTCCTAAAACGCGATATCGCATCTCACTTCTATGTTTCATGATAAGATATAATATTCATTGAAAAGTGTCATGTATACCCCGTATTCACTTCAAAAGGATGTAAATGCGACACTTCCATGCTAGGAAATAGCGTTTGCAGATGTCTACGTATCGTAGTAATAGAGTTCTAATGCTTCCTAAAACGCGATATCGCATCTCACATCTATGTTTCATGATAAGATATAATATTCATTGCAAAGTGTCATGTATACCTCGTATTCACTTCAAAAGAATGTAAATGCGACACTTGCATGCTAGGAAATAGCGTTTGCAGATGTCTACGTATCGTAGCAATAGAGTTCTAATGCCTCTTAAAACGAGATGTCGCATTTCATTTCTATGTTTCGTGATAAGATATAATATTCATTGCGAAGTGTCATGTATACCCCGTATTCACTTCAAAAGAATGTAAATGCGACACTTCCATGCTAGGAAATAGCGTTTGCAGATGTCTACGTATCGTAGCACTAGAGTTCTAATGCTTCCTAAAACGCGATATCGCATCTCACTTCTATGTTTCATGATTAGATATAATATTCATTGCAAAGTGTCATGTATACCTCATATTCACTTCGAAAGAATGTAAATTCGACACTTCCTTGCTAGGAAATAGCGTTTCCAGATGACCACGTATCGTAAGAATAGAGTTCTAATACTTCTTAAAACGAGATGTCGCATCTCATTTCTATGTTTCATGATATGATATAATATTCATTGCAAAGTGTCATGTATACCTCGTATTCACTTCAAAAGAATGTAAATGCGTCACTTACATGCTAGGAAATAGAGTTTGCAGATGTCTACGTATCGTAGCAATAGCGTTGTAATGCTTCTTAAAACGCGATATCGCATCTCACTTCTATGTTTCATGATAAGATATAATATTCATTGTGGAGTGCTATGTATACCTCGTATTCACTTCAAAAGAATGTAAATGCGACACTTCCTTGCTAGGAAATAACATTTGCAGATGTCTACGCATCGTAGCAATAGAGTTCTAGCTCTTCTTAAATCGCGATATCGCATCTCGCTTCTATGTTTCGAGATAAGATATAATATTCATTGCGAAGTGTCATGTATACCTCGTATGAACTTCAAAAGAATGTAAATGCTTCATTTCCATGCTAGGAAATAGAGTTTGCAGATGTCTACGAATCGTAGCAATAGAGTTCTACTGCTTCTTAAAACGAGATGTCGCATTTCATTTCTATGTTTCGTGATAAGATATAATATTCATTGCGAAGTGCCATGTATACCTCGTATTCACTTCAAAAGAATGTAAATGCGACACTTGCATTGTAGGAAATAGCGTTGGCAGATGTCTACGTATCGTAGCAATGGAGTTCTAATGCTTCTTAAAACGCGATATCGCATCTCACATCTATGTTTCATGATAAGATATAATATTCATTGCGAAGTGTCATGTATACCTCGTATTCACATCAAAAGAATATAAATGCGGCATTTCCATGCTAGGAAATAGCGTTTGCAGATGTCTACGTATCGTAGCAATAGAGTTCTAATGCTTCTTAAAACGCGATATCGCATCTCACATCTATGTTTCATGATAAGATATAATATTCATTGCGAAGTGTCATGTATACCTCGTATTCACATCAAAAGAATATAAATTCGGCATTTCCATGCTAGGAAATAGCGTTTGCAGATGTCTACGTATCGTAGCAATAGCGTTATAATGCTTCTTAAAACGCGATATCGCATCTCACTTCTATGTTTCATGATAAGATATAATATTCATTGCGAAGTGTCATGTATACTTCGTATTCACTTCGAAAGAATGTAAATGCGACACTTCCTTGCTAGGAAATAGCGTTTCCAGATGACCACGTATCGTAAGAATAGCGTTCTAATACTTCTTAAAATGAGATGTCCCATCTCATTTCTATGTTTCATGATAAGATATAATATTCATTGCAAAGTGTCATGTATACCTCGTATTCACTTCAAAAGAATGTAAATGCGACACTTACATGCTAGGAAATAGAGTTTGCAGATGTCTACGTATCGTAGCAATAGAGTTCTAATGCTTCTTAAAACGAGATGTCGCATTCCACTTCTATGTTCATGATAAGATATAATATTCATTGTAGAGTGTCATGTATACCTCGTATTCACTTCAAAAGAATGTAAATGCGACACTTCCATGCTAGGAAATAGTGATTGCAGATGTCTACGTATCGTAGCAATAGCGTTCTAATGCTTCTTAAAAGGCGATATCGCATCTCACTTCTATGTTTCATGATATGATATAATATTCATTGCGAAGTGTCATGTATACCTCGTATTCACTTCAAAAGAATGTAAATGCGTCATTTCCATGCTAGGAAATAGAGTTTGCAGATGTCTACGAATCGTAGCAATAGAGTTCTACTGCTTCTTAAAACGAGATGTCGCATTTCATTTCTATGTTTCGTGATAAGATATAATATTCATTTTGGAGTGTTATGTATACCTCGTATTCACTTCAAAAGAATGTAAATGCGGTACTTCCATGCTCGGAAATAGCGTTTGCAGATGTCTACGTATATTAACAATAGAGTTCTAATGCTTCTTAGAACGCGATATCGCATCTCACTTGTATGTTTCATGATAAGATATAATATTCAGTGCGAAGTGTCATGTATACCTCGTATTCACTTCAAAAGAATGTAAATGCGACACTTCCTTGCTAGGAAATAGCGTTTGCAGATGTCTACGCATCGTAGCAATCGAGTTCCAGCGCTTCTTAAATCGCGATATCGGATCTCACTTCTATGTTTCGAGATAAGATTTAAAATTCATTGCGAAGTGTCATGTATACCTCGTATTCACTTCAAAAGAATGTAAATGCGACAGTTCCTTGCTAGGAAATAACACTTGCAGATGTCTACGTATCGTAGCAATAGAGTTCTACTGCTTCTTAAAACGATATGTCGCATTTCATTTCTATGTTTCGTGATAAGATGTAATATTCATTGTGGAATGCTATGTATATCTCGTATTCACTTCAAAAGAATGTAAATGCGGCACTTCGTTGCTAGGAAATAACATTTGCAGATGTCTACGCATCGTAGCAATAGAGTTCTAATGCTTCCTAAAACGCGATATCGCATCTCACTTCTATGTTTCATGATAAGATATAATATTCATTGCAAAGTATCATGTATACCTCGTATTCACTTCAAAAGAATGTAAATGCGACACTTGCATGCTAGGAAATAGCGTTTGCAGATGTCTACGTATCGTAGCAATAGAGTTCTAATGCCTCTTAAAACGAGATGTCGCATTTCATTTCTATGTTTCGGGATAAGATATAATATTCATTGCGAAGTGTCATGTATACCTCGTATTCACTTCAAAAGAATGTAAATGCGACACTTCCTTGCTAGGAAACAGCGTTTCCAGATGACCACGTAACGTAAGAATTGAGTTCTAATACTTCTTAAAACGAGATGTCGCATCTCATATCTATGTTTCATGATAAGATATAATATTCATTGCGAAGTGTCATATATACCTCGTATTAACTTCAAAAGAATGTAAATGCGTCATTTCCATGCTAGGATATAGAGTTTGCAGATGTCTACGAATCGTAGCAATAGAGTTCTACTGCTTCTTAAAACGAGATGTCGCATTTCATTTCTATGTTTCGTGATAAGATATAATATTCATTGTGGAGTGCTACTTCTACCTCGTATTCACTTCAATAGAATGTAAATGCTACACTTCCTTGCTAGGAAATAACATTTGCAGATGTCTACGCATCGTAGCAATAGAATTCTAAAGCTTCTTAGAACGCGATATCGCATCTCACTTCTATGTTTCATGATAAGATATAATATTCATTGCGAAGAGTCATGTATACCTCGTATTCACTTCGAAAGAATGTAAATTCGACACTTCCTTGCTAGGAAATAGCGTTTCCAGATGACCACGTATCGTAAGAATAGAGTTCTAATACTTCTTAAACGAGATGTCGCATCTCATTTCTATGTTTCATGATAAGATATAATATTCATTGTAGAGTGTCATGTATACCTCGTATTCACTTCAAAAGAATGTAAATGCGACACTTCCATGCTAGGAAATAGTGATTGCAGATGTCTACGTATCGTAGCAATAGCGTTCTAATGCTTCTTAAAAGGCGATATCGCATCTCACTTCTATGTTTCATGATATGATATAATATTCATTGCCGAAGTGTCATGTATACCTCGTATTCACTTCAAAAGAATGTGAATGCGTCATTTCATGCTAGGAAATAGAGTTTGCAGATGTCTACGCATCGTAGCAATAGAGTTCTAGCTCTTCTTAAATCGCGGATATCGCATCTCACTTCTATGTTTCGAGATAAGATATAATATTCATTGCGAAGTGTCATATATCCCTCGTATGAACTTCAAAAGAATGTAAATGCTTCATTTCCATGCTAGGAAATAGAGTTTGCAGATGTCTACGAATCGTAGCATAGAGTTCTACTGCTTCTTAAAACGAGATGTCGCATTTCATTTCTATGTTTCGTGATAAGATATAATATTCATTGCGAAGTGCCATGTATACCTCGTATTCACTTCAAAAGAATGTAAATGCGACACTTGCATTGTAGGAAATAGCGTTGGCAGATGTCTACGTATCGTAGCAATGGAGTTCTAATGCTTCTTAAAACGCGATATCGCATCTCACATCTATGTTTCATGATAAGATATAATATTCATTGCGAAGTGTCATGTATACCTCGTATTCACATCAAAAGAATATAAATGCGGCATTTCCATGCTAGGAAATAGCGTTTGCAGATGTCTACGTATCGTAGCAATAGAGTTCTAATGCTTCTTAAAACGCGATATCGCATCTCACATCTATGTTTCATGATAAGATATAATATTCATTGCGAAGTGTCATGTATACCTCGTATTCACATCAAAAGAATATAAATTCGGCATTTCCATGCTAGGAAATAGCGTTTGCAGATGTCTACGTATCGTAGCAATAGCGTTATAATGCTTCTTAAAACGCGATATCGCATCTCACATCTTTGTTTCATGATAAGATATAATATTCATTGCGAAGTGGTCATGTATACCTCGTATTCATTTCAAAAGAATGTAAACGCGTCATTTCCATGCTAGGAAATAGAGTTTGCAGATGTCTATGAATCATAGCAAGAGAGTTCTACTGCTTCTTAAAACGAGATGTAGCATTTCGATTCTATGTTTCGTGATAAGATATAATATTCATTTTGGAGTGTTGTGTATACCTCGTATTCACTTCAATATGATGTAAATGCAACACTTCCTTGCTAGGAAATAACATTTGCAGACGTCTACGCATCGTAGCATTAGAGTTTCTATCTTAAATCGCGATATCGCATCTCACTTCTATTGTTTCGAGATAAGATATAATATCCATTGCGAAGTGTCATGCATACCTCGTATTCACTTCAAAGGAATGTAAATGCGACACTTCCAAGCTAGGAATTAGGGTTTGCATATTTCTACGTATCGTAGCAAGAGAGTTCTAATGCTTCTTAAAAACGATATGTCGCATTTCATTTCTATGTTTCGTGATAAGATATAATATTCATTGTGGAGTGCTATGTGTACCTCGTATTCACTTCAAAAGAATGTAAATGCGACACTTCCTTGCTAGGAAATAACATTTGCAGATGTCTACGTATCGTAGCAAGAGAGTTCTAATGCTTCTTAAAACGATATGTCGCATTTCATTTCTATGTTTCGTGATAAGATATGATATTCATTGTGAGTGCTATGTATACCTCGTATTCACTTCAAAAGAATGTAAATGCGACACTTCCTTGCTAGGAAATAACATTTGCAGATGTCTACGCATCGTAGCAATAGAGTTCTAGCGCTTCTTAAATCGCGATATCGCATCTCACTTCGATGTTTCGAGATAAGATATAATATTCATTGCGGAAGTGTCATGTATACCTCGTATGAACTTCAAAAGAATGTAAATGCGTCATTTCCATGCTAGGAAATAGAGTTTGCAGATGTCTACGAATCGTAGCAATAGAGTTCTACTGCTTCTTAAAAACGAGATGTCGCATTTCATTTCTATGTTTCGTGATAAGATATAATATTCATTGCGAAGTGTCATGTATACTTCGTATTCGCTTCAAAAGAATGCAAATGCGACACTTCCATGCTAGGAAATAGAGTTTGCAGATGTCTACGTATTGTAGCAATAGCGTTATAATGCTTCTTAAAACGCGATATCGCATCTCACTTCTATGTTTCATGATAAGATATATATTCATTGCGAAGTGTCATGTATACTTCGTATTCACTTCGAAAGAATGTAAATGCGACACTTCCTTGCTAGGAAATAGCGTTTCCAGATGACCACGTATCGTAAGAATAGCCGTTCTAATACTTCTTAAAATGAGATGTCCCATCTCATTTCTATGTTTCATGATAAGATATAATTATCATTGCAAAGTGTCATGTATACCTCGTATTCACTTCAAAAGAATGTAAATGCGACACTTACATGCTAGGAAATAGAGTTTGCAGATGTCTACGTATCGTAGCAATAGAGTTCTAATGCTTCTTAAAACGAGATGTCGCATTCCCACTTCTATGTTTCATGATAAGATATAATATTCATTGTAGAGTGTCATGTATACCTCGTATTCACGTTCAAAAGAATGTAAATGCGACACTTCCATGCTAGGAAATAGTGATTGCAGATGTCTACGTATCGTAGCAATAGCGTTCTAATGCTTCTTAAAAGGCGATATCGCATCTCACTTCTGTGTTTCATGATATGATATAATTATTCATTGCGAAGTGTCATGTATACCTCGTATTCACTTCAAAAGAATGTGAATGCGTCATTTCCATGCTAGGAAATAGAGTTTGCAGATGTCTACGAATCGTAGCAATAGAGTTCTACTGCTTCTTAAAACGAGATGTCGCATTTCATTTCTATGTTTCGTGATAAGATATAATATTCATTTTGGAGTGTTATGTATACCTCGTATTCACTTCAAAAGATTGTAAATGCGGTACTTCCATGCTCGGAAATAGCGTTTGCAGATGTCTACGTATCGTAGCAATTGAGTTCTAATGCTTCTTAGAACGCGATATCGCATCTCACTTGTATGTTTCATGATAAGATATAATATTCAGTGCGAAGTGTCATGTATACCTCGTATTCACTTCAAAAGAATGTAAATGCGACACTTCCTTGCTAGGAAATAGCGTTTGCAGATGTCTACGCATCATAGCAATCGAGTTCCAGCGCTTCTTAAATCGCGATATCGGATCTCACTTCTATGTTTCGAGATAAGATATAAAATTCATTGCGAAGTGTCATGTATACCTCGTATTCACTTCAAAAGAATGTAAATGCGACAGTTCCTTGCTAGGAAATAACATTTGCAGATGTCTACGTACCGTAGCAATATGGAGTTCTACTGCTTCTTAAAACGGATATGTCGCATTCATTTCTATGTTTCGTGATAAGATGTAATATTCATTGTGGAATGCTATGTATATCTCGTTTTCACTTCAAAAGAATGTAAATGCGGCACTTCGTTGCTAGGAAATAACATTTGCAGATGTCTACGCATCGTAGCAATAGAGTTTCTAATGCTTCTTAAAACGTTATGTCGCATTTCATTTCTATGTTTCGTGATAAGATATAATATTCATTGTGGAGTGCTATGTATACCTCGTATTCACTTCAAGAGAATGTAAATGGGAACACTTCCTTGCTAGGAAATAACATTTGCAGATGGCTATGCATCGTAGCAATAGAGTTCTAGCGCTTCTTAAATCGCGATATCGCATCTCACTTCGATGTTTCGAGATAAGATATAATATTTCATTGCGAAGTGTCATGTATACCTCGTATTAACTTCAAAAGAAGGTAAATGCGTCATTTCCATGCTAGGAAATAGAGTTTGCAGATGTCTACGAATCGTAGCAATAGAGTTCTACTGCTTCTTAAAACGAGATGTCGCATTTCATTTCTATGTTTCGTGATAAGATATAATATTCATTGTGGAGTGTTATGTATACCTCGTATTCACTTCAATAATGATGTAAATGCGACACTTCCTTGCTAGGAAATAACATTTACAGATGTCTACGCATCGTAGCAATAGAGTTCTAATGCTACTTAAAACGAGATGTCGCAATTCATTTCTATGTTTCGTGATAAGATATAATATTCATTGTGAAGTGTTATGTATACCTCGTATTCACTTAAAAGAATGTAAATGCGACACTTCCTTGCTAGGAAATAACATTTGCAGATGTCTACGCATCGTAGCATTAGAGTTCTAATGCTTCTTAGAACGCGACATCGCATCTCACTTCTACGTTTCATGATAAGTTATAGATATTCATTGCGAAGTGTCCATGTATACCTCGTATTCACTTCAAAAGAATGTAAATGTGACACTTCTGTGCTAGGAGATAGCGTTTCCAGATGAAACAAAAAGGTATTGTAATTTTACGCAACATATATGATGGTGATAAAGGATGAGTATACGGAACTGAAAATGGAAAGTAGCGAGCAGAAAAAGAAACTTATGGAGCTACAAAGTAGATTGATACATCCGTCAAATGATGATTCTAGGTTAATGAAATCTGTTAATTAAAGAACTATTGCAAAAATCAAGTACAATCAATATTACTTCTGCTCAAAGGCTATAATAGAATTGGACCGAAATGGGTACAAAACAGGCAATTATATCTATACGTTCTATTCCATGCAAAGGCAAATATTTCAAAGAGAAAAGATGTGTTACTTACAAATTACTTATGTTCCTAGATATCTCACTAATTCAGGCTTCTTGTCTTGCAGAACTTATCATTCATGTAACATGTAAAGGGGTCGAAGAATAGTAAAAGATTTTTATATTTCATAGCCTCACTTGATACGTCGATTGGATCACGTAAAATATCGGACATTAATTGCATCTACATCTTCAGACATTAAATACATAATTGCAACAACATATTTAATAGCGTTTTAATAACATTTTTCTAATTGTTTATATCTATGTCTAATAAATATATATTAATCGAATAAGTTGCTTTACCAAAGAATAAAAGTATCTGCGGCTTACAAATCGGAGCATTACATAACAAACGTGCATCACATATATAATATTACATGTAACAAAAGATGAAGACCAAAAAGATCGTACATAAGTTGAATCCACAATGCGGTCATAGAGATACAGAAACGGCAAAAATTTCAAACAATAATTTAAAAAATTCAAAAAGGGGGGAGTGAAAATCCATCTCCTTGACGATGATAAGGAACAAGTTTGCCTCAAGCACTACAATATCCCAAACAGCCAGCGATTGGCACGCCAATGACAACGGATGGAATGAATTCATCGGCACTAGTATCACGGCACTATTAAAGCACCGAGATATAGCACACGGGCTACACGGCCGTGACAATGACACTATCAGCTCACCATAGCTACACGCGTGGTTGTGGCGTAGGCTGACATTTACTAATGGGGAAGCTGTTTCCATAAAAATTATAAGCCAATATGAAAAATGACTAAACTGTGCAATTTATTTATTTTGATTCCAAAATAGATACACCGGCACAAAACAAAGATATAAGAACTCGATTTTATTATTTTCTATAAACTAGCTCGATAGGGCGACTTTTTCCATAAAGTCGATAATTACTTTGTCATAAAAATATATACACTTATTTTATATATATTTTCTTCAATTTATTGTTACAAATTCATGCAATTGAGGGTTACATTAAATACGATGACAGCATGTTATTTCAAAAATTAAACAAGGCGAAGTTAGCGACGCAACAGCATGAATTTTTATTTTATAAGTAATATTTTTTTATAAATAATATTTTTAGTCTATGATGGATAGAAAGAAATATATACGACTCGCTCAATAACTATAAATATAGGAAAACGACCATCAAAATGTCTATCAATACTCATATGCTGAACATCTACTGACATCTAACGGTTCTAATTTGTATGAATGCACAGGTTCCCCATTGCCAAATGTGATCTTGCGTCATTGCTGAGGAGATTCATGAAAGGAGCGATGATACGCGTGTCACTATGGTGCTGGTTCTGCGCGATTCGCTTGTCTAGAACGTGCTGGTAACACGTTCTGGCATTTTAGTCAACGAATCCGGTCACAGATGACTACGAATCAGTTGACACTCCTCGGAAGTGGCAATACAGTGCCGGCATGGTGTCGCTACCATCTTGCCGTTTGTTATCTGGGATGCTTTTTAGTGCATTATTCGGAATTGAATTTGAACACATAGCTACTTAATCGCAAATTTGTATGTACTGTGACGTGGTGAAGTCACAAGGCTCGCTTACCCCCCCCCCCCCCCCCCCCGCATTGGTTAGACTAGCTCACAGATCACCACACATGCGAGAAGCGCGACACGGACCGTCGCGATAGCTGTATTTGCGAGGAGTGTGAAATACACGATGGTAGAACCTCCCCCCCCCCCCCCCCCCCCCCGATCGTTTCTCTCTCACCGTTCTACGGATTAGACTGGCGAGCTGATGGAAGAAGCGACCCACAAGACGCCTCTTCGGCGGATAATAAGACCGCAGGTTCGCGGAAGGGCTGTGCGCCGAGGTAGCGTTACGGGCTGGACGGTGGAGGAGTCGGGAAGTGAGCAAGAAGAGACCCTGAAGCCCGAAGGATAGGATCCAGAGCTCTGCAACGATAAGACCGCTGCCATAGTCCATGGAGACAAACAGGATGGTTCTCGGGTGTGAGAAGGACCTCTGCCCCTCCCCATTAGAACTCTATTGCTTCGATACGTAGACATCTGGAAACGCTATTCCCTAGCAAGGAAGTGTTGCATTTACATTCTCTTGAAGTGAATACAAGGTATACATGACAGTTCGCAATGAGTATATTATCTTATCATGAAGCATAGAAATGAGATGCGCTATCTCGTTTTAAGAAGCATTAGATCTCTATTGCTTCGATTCGTAGACATCTGGAAACGCTATTTCCTAGGAAGGAAGAGTCGCATTTACATTCTTTTCAAGGGAATACGAGTTAAACATAACACTTCGCAATGAACATTATATCTTATCACGAAACACAGAAATGAGGTGCGATATCGCATTTTAAGAAGCATTACAACTCTATTGCTTCGATACTTAGATATTTGCAAACGCTATTTCCTAGCAAGGAACTGTCGCATTTACATTCATTTGAAGTGTGCCCGAGGTACACATGACACTTCGCAATGAATATTATATCTTATCATGAAACATAGAAATGAGATGCGATATCGCGATATAAGAAGCATTAGAACTCTATTGCTTCGATACGTAAACATCTGCAAGCGCTATTTCCTAGCAAGGAAGTGTCGCATTCACATTCATTGCAAGTGTAGACGAGGTATAAGTGACACATCGCAATGAATAATATGTCTTATCATGAAACATAGAACTGAGGAGCGATATTCCTTTTTAAGAAGCATTAGAACTCTATTGCTTCCGTACGTAGGCATCTGCAAACGCTATTTCCTAGCAAGGAAGTGTCGCATTTACATTCTTCTGAAGTGAATAGGAGGCATAGATGACACTTCGCAATCAATATTATATCTTATCATGAAGCATAGAAATGAGAAGCGATATCGTGTTTTAAGAAGCATTAGAGCTCTATTGCTTCGATACATAGACATCTGCAAACGCTGTTTCCTAGCAAGAAAGCGTCGCATTTACATTCATTTGAAGTGTATGCGAGGTATAAGTGACACATCGCAATGAATATTATATCTTATCATGAAACATAGAAATGGGAATCGATATCGCGTTTTAAGAAGTGTTAGAACTCTCTTTCTACGATTCAAAGACATCTGGAAACGCTATTTCCTAGCACGGAAGTGTCGCATTTACATTCTTTTGAAGTGAATACGAGATATACATGACACTTCGCAATGAATATTATATCTTATCATGAAACATAGGAATGAGGTGCTATATCGCGTTTTGAGAAGCATTAGAACTCTCTTGCTAATATACGTAGACATCTGCAAACTCTATTTCCTAGCTAGGAAATGTCGCGTGTATATTCCATTGAAGTGAATACGAGGTATACATAACATTCCACAATGAATATTATATCTTATCATGAAACATAGACGTGAGATGCGATATCGCGTCTTAAGAAGCATTAGAACTCTATTGCTACGATACGTAGACATCTGCAAACGCTATTTCCTAGCATGCAAGTGTCGCATTTACATTCTTTTGAAGTGAATACGAGGTATACATGACACTTCGCAATGAAATTATATTTTACCATGAAACATAGGAATGAGGTGCTATATCGCGTTTTGAGAAGCATTAGAACTCTATTGCTAATATACGCAGACATCTGCAAACACTATTTCCTAGCAAGGAAATGTCGAATTTACATTCCATTGAAGTGAATACAAGGTATGCATGACACTTCGCAATGGGTATTATATCTTATCATGAAACATAGAAATGAAATGCGACATCTCGTCTTAAGAAGCATTAGAACACTATTGCTACGATACGTAGACATCTGCAAACGCTATTACCTAGCATGGAAATGTCGCATTTACATTCTTTTGAAGTTAATACGAGGTATACATGACACTTCGCAATGAATATTATATCTTATCATGAAACATAGAGGTGAGATGCGATATCGCGTCTTAAGAAGCATTAGAACACTATTTTTACGATACGTAGACATCTACAAACAATACTTGCTAGCAAGGAAGTGTCGCATTTACATTCTTTTTAAGTGAATACGAGGTATACATAACACTCCACTAAGAATATTATATCTTATCACGAATCATAGAAATGAAATGCGACATCTCGTTTTAAGAAGCATTAGAACTCTCCTGCTACGATACGTAGACATCTGCAAATCCTATTTCCTAGCATGGAAGTGTCGCATTTACATTCCATTGAAGTGAATACGAGGTATACATGACACTTCGCAATGAATATTATATCTTATCTCGAAATATAGGAGTGAGATGCGATATCGCGATTTAAGAAGCACTAGAAGTCTATTGCTACGATGCGTAGACATCTGCAAATGTTATTTCCTAGCAAGGAAGTGTCGCATCTGCATTCTTTTGAAGTGAATACGAGGTATACATAACATTCCACAATGAATATTATATCTTAATACGAAACATAGAAATGAAATACGACTTCTCATTTTAAGAAGCATTACAACTCTATTGCTACGATACGTAGACATCTGCAAACGCTATTTCCTAGCATGGAAGTGCCGCAGTTGCATTCTTTTGGAGTGAATACCAGGTATACATAACAGTCCACAAAGAATATTATACCTTATCACGAGACATAGAAATGAAATACGACTTCTCATTTTAAGAAGCATTACAACTCTATTGCTACGATACGTAGACATCTGCAAACGCTATTTCCTAGCATGGAAGTGCCGCAGTTGCATTCTTTTGGAGTGAATACCAGGTATACATAACAGTCCACAAAGAATATTATACCTTATCACGAGACATAGAAATGAAATGCGACATCTCGTTTTAAGTAGCATTAGAACTCTATTGCTACGATACGTAGACATCTGCAAACGCCATTTCCTAGCATGGAAGTGCTGCATTTACATTCTTTTGAAGTGAACACGAGGTATACAGAACACTCCAAAATGAATATTATATCTTATCACGCAACATAGAAATGAAATGCGACATCTCGTTTTAAGGGGCATTAGAACTCTATTGCTACGATACGTAGACATCTGCAAAGGCTATTTCCTAGCATGGAAGTGTCGCATGTACATTCTTTTGAAGTGAGTACGAGGTATACATGACACTTCGCAATGAATATTATATCTTATCATGAAACATAGCAGTGAGATACGATATCGCGATTTAAGAAGCACTAGAACACTATTGCTACGATGCGTAGACATCTGCAAATGTTATTTCCTTGCAAGGAAGTGTCGCATTTACATTCTTTTGAAGCGAATACGTGGTGTTACATAACATTCCACAAAGAATATTATATCTTAATGAGAAACATAGAAATGAAATACGACTCCTCATTTAAGAAGCATTAGAACTCTATTGCTACGATACGTAGACATCTGCAAACGCTATTTCCTAGCATGGAAGAACCGCATTTACATTCTTTTGAAGTGAATACGAGGTATACATAACACTCCACAATGAATATTATATCTTATCACGCACATAGAAATGAAATGCGACATCTCGTTTTAAGAAGCATTAGAACTCTATTGCTAATATCCGTAGACATCTGCAAACACTATTTCCTAGCAAGGAAATGTCGAATTTACATTCCATTGAAGTGAATACGAGGTATGCATGACACTTCGCAATGGGTATTATATCTTATCATGAAACATAGAAATGAAATGCGACATCTCGATTTAAGAAGCGTTGGAACTCTATTGCTACGATACGTAGACATCTGCAAACGCTATTACCTAGAATGCAAGTGTCGCATTTACATTCTTTTGAAGTGAATACGAGGTATGCATGACACTTCGCAATGGATATTATATCTTATCATGAAACATAGAAGTGAGATGCGATATCGCGTTCTAGGAAGCATTAGAACTGTATTGCTACGATACGTAGACATCTGCAAACGCTATTTCCTAGAATGGAAATGACGCATTTACATTCTTTTGAAGTTAATACGAGGTATACATGACACTTCGCAATGAATATTATATCTTATCTCGAAACATAGAAGTGGGATGCGATATCGCGATTTAAGAAGCATTAGAAATCTATTGCTACGATACGTAGACATCTGCAAACGCTATTTCCTAGCATGCAAGTGTCGCATTTACATTCTTTTGAAGTGAATACGAGGTATACATGACACTTCGCAATGAATATTATATCTTATCATGAAACATAGCAATGAGGTGCTATATCGCGTTTTGAGAAGCATTAGAACTCTATTGCTAATATACGTAGATATCTGCAAAACTCTATTTCCTAGCAACGAAATGTCGAATTTACATTCTTTTGAAGTGAATACCATGTATACATAACACTCCACAATGAATATTATATCTTATCACGCAACATAGGAATGAAATGCGACATCTCGTTTTAAGAAGCATTAGAACTCTATTGCTACGATACGTAGACATCTGCAAACGCTATTTCCTAGCACGGAAGTGTCGCATTTACATTCTTTTGAAGTGAATACGAGATATACATGACACTTCGCAATGAATATTATATCTTATCATGAAACATAGGAATGAGGTGCTATATCGCGTTTTGAGAAGCATTAGACTCTCTTGCTAATATACGTAGACATCTGCAAACTCTATTTCCTAGCAAGGAAATGTCGCGTTTATATTCCATTGAAGTGAATACGAAGTATACATGACACTTCGCAATGGATATTGTATGTTATCATGAAACATAGAAATGAGATGCGACATCTCGTTTTAAGAAGTATTAGAACTCTATTCTTTCGATACGTGGTCGCCGCAAACGCTATTTCCTAGCATGCAAGTGTCGCATTTACATTCTTTTGAAGTGAACACGAGTTATACATGACACTTCGCAATGATATTATATCTTATCATGAAACATAGAAGTGAGATGCGATATCGCGATTTAAGAAGCACTAGAACTCTATTGCTACGATGCGTAGACATCTGCAAATGTTATTTCCTTGCAAGGAAGTGTCGCATTTACATTCTTTTGAAGCGAATACGTGGTGTACATAACATTCCACAATGAATATTATATCTTAATGCGAAACATAGAAATGAAATGCGACATCTCAGTTTAAGAAGCATTAGAACTCTATTGCTACGATACGTAGACATCTGCAAACGCTATTTCCTAGCATGCAAGTGTCGCATTTACATTCTTTTGAAGTGAATATGAGGTATACATGACACTTCGCAATGAACATTATATCTTATCATGAAACATAGTAGTGAGATGCGATATCGCGTTTTACGAAACATTAGAACTCCATTGTTTCGACACGTTGTCATCTGGAAACGCCATTTCCTAGTAAGGAAGTGTCGCATTTATATACTTTTGAAGTGAATACGAGGTATACCTAACACTCCACAATGAATATTATATCTTATCACGAAACATAGAAATGAAATGCGCATCTCGTTTTAAGAAGCATCAGAACTCTATTGCTACGATACGTAGACATCTGCAAACGTTATTTCCTAGCAACGAAATGTCGAATTTACATTCTTTTGAAGTGAATACGAGATATACATGACACTTCGCAAATGAATATTATAACTTATCTCGAAACATAGAAGTGAGATGCGATATCGCGATTTAAGAAGCATTAGAACTCTATTGCTACGATACGTAGACATCTGCAAACGCTAATTTCCTAGCATGCAAGTGTCGCATTTACATTCTTTTGAAGTGAATACGAGGTATACATGACACTTCGCAATGAATATTATATCTTATCATGAAACATAGGAATGAGGTGCTATATCGCGTTTTGAGAAGCATAAGAACTATATTGCTAATATACGTAGACATCTGCAAACCCTATTTCCTAGCAAGGAAATGTCGAATTTACATTCCATTGAAGTGAATACGAGGTATGCATGACACTTCGCAATGGATATTGTATCTTATCATGAAACATAGAAATGAAATGCGACATATCGTTTTAAGAAGCAACAGAACTCTATTGCTACGATACGTAGACATCTGCAAACGCTATTTCCTAGCATGCAAGTGTCGCATTTACATTCTTTTGAAGTGAATACGATGTATACATGACACTTCGCAATGAATATTATATCTTATCATGAAACATAGCAGGGAGATGCGATATCGCGTTTTAAGAAGCATTAGAACACTATTTTTACGATACGTAGACATCTGCAAACAATATTTGCTAGCAAGAAAGTGTCGCATTTACATTCTTTTTAAGTGAATACGAGTTATACATAACACTCCACAAAGAATATTATATCTTATCAAGAAACATAGAAATGAAATGCGACGTCTCGTTTTAAGAAGCATTTGAACTCTCCTGCTACGATACGTAGACATCTGCAAATCCTATTTCCTAGCATGGAAGTGTCGCATTTACATTCCATCGAAGTGAATACGAGGTATGCATGACACTTCGCAATGGATATTATATCTTATCATGAAACATAGAAGTGAGATGCGATATCGCGTTCTAAGTAGCACTAGAACTCTATTGCTACGATACGTAGACATCTGCAAACGCTATTTCCTAGCATGGAAATGTCGCATTTACATTCTTTTGAAATTAATACGAGGTATACATGACACTTCGCAATGAATATTATATCTTATCTCGAAATATAGGAGTGAGATGCGATATCGCGATTTAAGAAGCACTAGAAGTCTATTGCTACGATGCGTAGACATCTGCAAATGTTATTTCCTAGCAAGGAAGTGTCGCATCTGCATTCTTTTGAAGTGAATACGAGGTATACATAACATTCCACAATGAATATTATATCTTAATACGAAACATAGAAATGAAATACGACTTCTCATTTTAAGAAGCATTACAACTCTATTGCTACGATACGTAGACATCTGCAAACGCTATTTCCTAGCATGGAAGTGCCGCAGTTGCATTCTTTTGGAGTGAATACCAGGTATACATAACAGTCCACAAAGAATATTATACCTTATCACGAAACATAGAAATGAAATGCGACATCTCGTTTTAAGTAGCATTAGAACTCTATTGCTAATATACGTAGACATCTGCAAACTCTATTTCCTAGCAAGGAAATGTCGCATTTACATTCCATTGAAGTGAATACGAGGCATACATGGCACTTCGCAATGGATATTATATCTTATCGTGAAACATAGGAGAGAGATGCGATATCGCGTTTTAGGAAGCATTAGAACTCTATTGCTACGATACGTAGACATCTGCAAAGGCAATTCCCTAGCATGAAAGGGTCGCATTTACATTCTTTTGAAGTGAATACGAGGTATACATCACACTCCATAATGAATATTATATCTTATCATGAAACATAGCAGTGAGATGCGATATCGCGTTTTAAGAAGCACTAGAACACTATTGCTACGATGCGTAGACATCTGCAAATGTTATTTCCTTGCAAGGAAGTGTCGCATTTACATTCTTTTGAAGCGAATACGTGGTGTACATAACATTCCACAATGAATATTATATCTTAATGCGAAACATAGAAATGAAATACGACTTCTCATTTTAAGAAGCAACAGAACTCTATTGCTACGATACGTAGACATCTGCAAACAATATTTCCCAGCAAGGAAGTGTCGCATTTACATTCTCTTGAAGTGAATACAGGTATACATAACACTCCACAATGAATATTATATCTTAGCACGAAACATAGAAATGAAATGCGACATCTCAGTTTAAGAAGCATTAGAACTCTATTGCTACGATACGTAGACATCTGCAAACGCTATTTCCTAGCATGGAAGAGCCGCATTTACATTCTTTTGAAGTGAATACGAGGTATACATACACTCCACAATGAATATTATATCTTATCACGCAACATAGAAATGAAATGCGACATCTCGTTTTAAGAAGCATTAGAACTCTATTGCTACGATACGTAGACATCTGCAAACGCTATTTCCTAGCACGGAAGTGTCGCATTTACATTCTTTTGAAGTGAATACGAGATATACATGACACTTCGCAATGAATATTATATCTTATCATGGAAACATAGGAATGAGGTGCGACATCTCGTTTTAAGAAGTATTAGAACTCTATTCTTTCGATACGTGGTCATCCGCAAACGCTATTTCCTAGCATGTAAGTGTCGCATTTACATTCTTTTGAAGTGAGTACGAGGTATACATGACACTTCGCAATGAATATTATATCTTATCATGAAACATAGAAGTGAGATGCGATATCGCGTTTTAAGAAGCATTGGAACTCTATTGCTACGATACGTAGACATCTGCAAACAATATTTCCTAGCAAGGAAGTGTCGCATTTACATTCTCTTGAAGTGAATACGAGTATACATCACACCCCATAATGAATATTATATCTTATCATGAAACATAGCAGTGAAATGCGATATCGCGATTTAAGAAGCAATAGAACACTATTGCTACGATGCGTAGACATCTGCAAATGTTATTTCCTTGCAAGGAAGTGTCGCATTTACATTCTTTTGAAGCGAATACGTGGTGTACATAACATTCCACAATGAATATTATATCTTAATGCGAAACATAGAAATGAAATACGACTTCTCATTTTAAGAAGCAACAGAACTCTATTGCTACGATACGTAGACATCTGCAAACAATATTTCCCAGCAAGGAAGTGTCGCATTTACATTCTCTTGAAGTGAATACCAGGTATACATAACACTCCACAATGAATATTATATCTTAGCACGAACATAGAAATGAAATGCGACATCTCAGTTTAAGAAGCATTAGAACTCTATTGCTACGATACGTAGACATCTGCAAACGCTATTTCCTAGCATGCAAGTGTCGCATTTACATTCTTTTGAAGTGAATATGAGGTATACATGACACTTCGCAATGAACATTATATCTTATCATGAAACATAGTAGTGAGATGCGATATTGCGTTTTACGAAACATTAGAACTCCATTGTTTCGACACGTTGTCATCTGGAAACGCCATTTCCTAGTAAGGAAGTGTCGCATTTACATACTTTTGAAGTGAATACGAGGTATACCTAACACTCCACAATGAATATTATATCTTATCACGAAACATAGAAATGAAATGCGGCATCTCGTTTTAAGAAGCATTAGAACTCTATTGCTACGATACGTAGACATCTGCAAACGCTATTTCGTAGCATGGAAGTGTCGCATTTACATTCTTTTGAAGTGAGTACGTGGTATACATGACACTTCGCAATGAATATTATATCTTATCATGAAACATGGAAGTGAGATGCGATATCGCGTTTTAAGAAGCATTAGATCTCTATTGCTACGGTACGTAGACATCTGCAAAGGCTATTTCCTAGCATGATAGGGTCGCATTTACATTCTTTTGAAGTGAATACGAGGTATGCATGACACTTCGCAATGGATATTATATCTTATCGTGAAACATAGAAATGAGATGCGATATCTCGTTTTAAGAAGTATTAGAACTCTGCTCCTTCGACACGTAGTCATCTGCAAACGCTATTTCCTAGCATGCAAGTGTCGCATTTACATTCTTTTGAGGTGAATACGAGGTATACATGACACTTCGCAATGAAATTATATCTTATCATGAAACATAGGAATGAGGTGCTATATCGCGTTTTGAGAAGCATTAGAACTCTATTGCTAATATACGTAGACATCTGCAAACACTATTTCCTAGCAAGGAAATGTCGAATTTACATTCCATTGAAGTGAATACGAGGTATGCATGACACTTCGCAATGGGTATTATATCTTATCATGAAACATAGAAATGAAATGCGACATCTGGTTTTAAGAAGCATTAGAACTCTATTGCTACGATACGTAGACATCTGCAAACGCTATTACCTAGAATGCAAGTGTCGCATTTCCATTCTTTTGAAGTGAATACGAGGTATGCATGACACTTCGCAATGGATATTATATCTTATCATGAATCATAGAAGTGAGATGCGATATCGCGTTCTAGGAAGCATTAGAACTGTATTGCTACGATACGTAGACATCTGCAAACGCTATTTCCTAGAATGGAAATGACGCATTTACATTCTTTTGAAGTTAATACGAGGTATACATGACACTTCGCAATGAATATTATATCTTATCTCGAAACATAGATGTGAGATGCGATATCGCGATTTAAGATGCATTAGAACTCTATTGCTACGATACGTAGACATCTGCAATCGCTATTTCCTAGCATGCAAGTGTCGCATTTACATTCTTTTGAAGTGAATACGAGGTATACATGACACTTCGCAATGAATATTATATCTTATCATGAAACATAGGAATGAGGTGCTATATCGCGTTTTGAGAAGCATAAGAACTATATTGCTAATATACGTAGACATCTGCAAACCCTATTTCCTAGCAAGGAAATGTCGAATTTACATTCCATTGAAGTGAATACGAGGTATGCATGACATTTCGCAATGGATATTATATCGTATTATGAAACATAGAAATGAGATGCGATATCTCGTTTTAAGGAGTATTAGAACTCTACTCTTTCGATACATGGTCATCTGGAAACGCTATTTCCTAGCAAGGAAGTGTCGCATTTACATTCTTTTGAAGTGAACACGAGTTATACATGACACTTCGCAATGAATATTATATCTTATCATGAAACATAGAAGTGAGATGCGATATCGCGATTTAAGAAGCACTAGAACTCTATTGCTACGATGCGTAGACATCTGCAAATGTTATTTCTTAGCAAGGAAGTGTCGCATTTACATTCTTTTGAAGTGAGTACGAGGTATACATGACACTTCGCAATGAATATTATATCTTATCATGAAACATAGAAGTGAGATGCGATATCGCGTTTTAAGAAGCATTGGAACTCTATTGCTACGATACGTAGACATCTGCAAACAATATTTCCTAGCAAGGAAGTGTCGCATTTACATTCGCTTGAAGTGAATACGAGGTATACATCACACCCCATAATGAATATTATATCTTATCATGAAACATAGCAGTGAGATGCGATATCGCGATTTAAGAAGCACTAGAACACTATTGCTACGATGCGTAGACATCTGCAAATGTTATTTCCTTGCAAGGAAGTGTCGCATTTACATTCTTTTGAAGCGAATACGTGGTGTACATAACATTCCACAATGAATATTATATCTTAATGCGAAACATAGAAATGAAATACGACTTCTCATTTTAAGAAGCAACAGAACTCTATTGCTACGTTACGTAGACATCTGCAAACAATATTTCCCAGCAAGGAAGTGTCGCATTTACATTCTCTTGAAGTGAATACCAGGTATACATAACACTCCACAATGAATATTATATCTTAGCACGAAACATAGAAATGAAATGCGACATCTCAGTTTAAGAAGCATTAGAACTCTATTGCTACGATACGTAGACATCTGCAAACGCTATTTCCTAGCATGCAGGTGTCGCATTTACATTCTTTTGAAGTGAATATGAGGTATACATGACACTTCGCAATGAACATTATATCTTATCATGAAACATAGTAGTGAGATGCGATATCGCGTTTTACGAAACATTAGAACTCCATTGTTTCGACACTTTGTCATCTGGAAACGCCATTTCCTAGTAAGGAAGTGTCGCATTTACATACTTTTGAAGTGAATACGAGGTATACCTAACACTCCACAATGAATATTATATCTTATCATGAAACATAGAAGTGAGATTCGATATCGCGTTTTAAGAAGCATCAGAACACTAATGCTACGATACGTAGACATCTGCAAACGCTATTTCCTAGCATGGAAGTGTCGCATTTACATTCACTTGTAGTGAATACAAGGTATGCATGACATTTGGCAATGGATATTATATCTTATCATGAAACATAGAAATGAGATGCGACATCTCATTTTAAGAAGTATTAGAACTCTATTCTTACGATACGTGGTCATCTGGAAACGCTATTTCCTAGCAAGTATGTGTCGCATTTACATTCTTTTGAAGTGAATACGAGGTATACATGACACTTCGCAATATATATTATATCTTATCAGAAAACATAGAAATGAGATTTGATATCGCGGTTTAAGTAGCATTAGATCTCTATTGCTACGATACGTAGACATCTGCAAACGCAATTTCCTAGCAAGGAAGTGTCGCATTTACATTCTTTTGAAGTCAATACGAGGTATTCATGACACTTCGCAATGAACATTGTAGCTTATCACGAAACATAGTAATCAAATGCGATATCGCGATTAAAGAAGCATTAGAACTCTATTGCATAGATACGTAGGCATCTGCAAACGCCATTTCCTAGGAAGCAAGTGTCCCATTTACATTCTTTTGAGCGGAATACGAGGTATACATGACACTTCGCAATGAATATTATAACTTATCATGAAACATAGAAATGAGATGCGATTTCGCGATTTAAATAGCATTAGAACTCTATAGCTACGATGCGTAGACACGAGGTATACATGACACTTCGCAATGAATATTATATCTTATCACAAAACATAGAAATGAGATGCGATATCGCGACAAAAGTAGCATTAGTACTCTATTGCTACGATACGTAGACATCTGCAAACGCTATTTCCTAGGATGGAAACGTCGCATTTACATTCTTTTGAAGTGAATACGAGGTATACATGACACTTCACAATGAATAATGCATCTTATCATGAAACATAGAAATGAGATGCGATATCTCGTGTTAAGAGGCATTAGAAATCTATTGCTACGTTACGTACGCATCTTCAATCGCTATTTCCTAGCAAGGATGTGTCGCATTTACATTTCTCTGAAGTGAATATGAGGTATACATAACACTGCACAATGAATATTATATCTTACATGAAACATTGAAATGAGATGCGATATCGCGTTTTAAGAAGAGTCAGAACCCTATTGCTTCGATACGTAGACGTCTATAAATGTGAAGTGAATTTGAGATATAAGTGATACTTTGCAATGGATATTATATCTTATCATGAAGCATAGAAATGAGATGCGATATCGCGTTTTAAGAAGCATTAGAACTCTATTGCTTGGATACGTAGACATGTGCCAGCGCTATTTCCTAGCAAGGAAGTGTCGCCTTTACATTCATTTGAAGTGAATACGAGGAATAAGTTACAGTTCGCAATGGATATTATATCTTATCATGAAACATAGAAATGGGATGCGATATCGCTATTTAAGAAGCATTAGAACTCTATTGCTACGATACGTAGACATCTGCAAACGCCATTTCCTAGCATGGAAGTGTCGCATTTACATTCGATTGAAGTGAATACGAGATATATATGATACTTCGCAATGAATATCATATCCTATCATGAAACATAGGAATGAGGTGCTATATCGCGTTTTGAGAGGCATTAGAACTCTATTGCTAATATACGTAGACATCTGCAAACTCTATCTCCAAGCAAGGAATTGTCGCATTTACATTTCATTGAAGTGAATACGAGGTATACATGGCACTTCGCAATGGATATTATATCTCATCATGAAACATAGAAGTGAGATACGATATCGCGTTCTAAGAAGCATTAGAACTCTATTGCTACGATACGTAGACATCTGCAAACGCTATTTCCTAGCACAGAAGTGTCTTATTTACGTTCTTTTGAAGTGAATACGAGGTATAAATGACACTTCGCAATGAATATTATATCTTATCATGAAACATAGGAGTGAGATGCGATATCGCGTTCTAAGAAGCATTAGAACTCTATTGCTACGATACGTAGACATCTGCATTCGCTATTTCCTAGCATGGAAGGTTCGCATTTACATTCTGTTGAAGTGAGTACGAGGCATACATAACACTCCATAATGAATATTATATCTTCTCATGAAACATAGCAGTGAGGTGCTATATCGCGTTTTGAGAGGCATTAGAACTCTATTGCTACGATACGTAGACATCTGCAAACGCTATTTCCTAGCACGGAAGTGTCGCATTTACATTCGATTGAAGTGAATACGAGATATATATGATACTTCGCAATGAATATCATATCCTATCATGAAACATAGGAATGAGGTGCTATATCGCGTTTTGAGAGGCATTAGAACTCTATTGCTACGATACGTAGACATCTGCAAACGCTATTTCCTAGAATGGAAGTGTCGCATTTACATTCTTTTGATGTGAATACATGGTATACATGACACTTCGCAATGAATATTATATCCTATCATGAAACATAAAAGTGAGATGCGATATCGCGTTCTTAGAAGCATTAGAACTCTATTGCTGCGATACGTAGGCAGCTGCAAACGCTATTTCCTAGCATGGAAGTGTCGCATTTACATTCTTTTGAAGTGAATACGAGGTATACATAACACTCCATAATAAATATTATATCTTCTCATGAAACATAGCAGTGAGATGCGATATCGCGTTTTAAGAAGCATTAGAACTCAATTGCTACGATACGTAGACATCTGCAAACGCTATTTCCTAGCATGGAAGTGTCGCAATTACATTCTTTTGAAGTGAATGCGAGGTGTACATAACACTCTACAATGAATATTATATCTTATCACGAAACATAGACGTGAGATGCGATATCGCGATTTAAGAAGCGCTAGAACTCTATTGCTACGATGCGTAGACATCTGGAAATGTTATTTCCTAGCAAGGTAGTGTCGCATTTACACTCTTTTGAAGTGAATACGAGGTATACATAACACTCCACAATGAATATTATATCTTATCACGGAACATAGAAATGAAATGAGGCATTTCGTTTTAAGAAGCATTAGAACTCTATTGCTACGATACGTAGACATCTGCAAACGCTATTTCCTAGCATGGAAGTGTCATATTTACATTCTTTTGAAGTGAATACGAGGTATACATGACACCTCGCAACGAATATTATATCTTATCAGGAAACATAGAAGTGAGATGCGATATCGCGTTCTAAGAAGCATTAGATCTCTATTGCTACGATACGTAGACATCTGCAAACGCTATTTCCTAGCACAGAAGTGTCTTATTTACGTTCTTTTGAAGTGAATACGAGGTATAAATGACACTTCGCAATGAATATTATGTCTTATCATGAAACATAGGAGTGAGATGCGATATCGCGTTCTAAGAAGCATTAGAACTCTATTGCTACGATACGTAGACAACTGCATTCGCTATTTCCTAGCACGGAAGGTTCGCATTTACATTCTGTTGAAGTGAGTACGAGGCATACATAACACTCCATAATGAATATTATATCTTCTCATGAAACATAGCAGTGAGATGCGATATCGCGTTTTAAGAAGCATTAGAACTCTATTGCTACGATACGTAGACATCTGCAAACGCCATTTCCTAGCATGGAAGTGTCGCATTTACATTCGATTGAAGTGAATACGAGATATATATGATACTTCGCAATGAATATTATATCCTATCATGAAACATAGGAATGAGGTGCTATATCGCGTTTTGAGAGGCATTAGAACTCTATTGCTACAATACGTAGACATCTGCAAACGCTATTTCCAAGCATGGAAGTGTCGCATTTACATTCTTTTGAAGTGAACACGAGGTATACATAACACTCCATAATGAATATTATATCTTCTCATGAAACATAGAAATGAAATGCGACATATCGTTTTAAGAGGCAACAGAACTCTATTGCTACGATACGTAGACATCTGCAAACGCTATTTCCTAGCATGCAAGTGTCGCATTTACATTCTTTTGAAGTGAATACGATGTATACATGACACTTCGCAATGAATATTATATCTTATCATGAAACATAGCAGGGAGATGCGATATCGCGTTTTAAGAAGCATTAGAACACTATTTTTACGATACGTAGACATCTGCAAACAATATTTGCTAGCAAGAAAGTGTCGCATTTACATTCTTTTTAAGTGAATACGAGTTATACATAACACTCCACAAAGAATATTATATCTTATCAAGAAACATAGAAATGAAATGCGACGTCTCGTTTTAAGAAGCATTTGAACTCTCCTGCTACGATACGTAGACATCTGCAAATCCTATTTCCTAGCATGGAAGTGTCGCATTTACATTCCATCGAAGTGAATACGAGGTATGCATGACACTTCGCAATGGATATTATATCTTATCATGAAACATAGAAGTGAGATGCGATATCGCGTTCTAAGTAGCACTAGAACTCTATTGCTACGATACGTAGACATCTGCAAACGCTATTTCCTAGCATGGAAATGTCGCATTTACATTCTTTTGAAATTAATACGAGGTATACATGACACTTCGCAATGAATATTATATCTTATCTCGAAATATAGGAGTGAGATGCGATATCGCGATTTAAGAAGCACTAGAAGTCTATTGCTACGATGCGTAGACATCTGCAAATGTTATTTCCTAGCAAGGAAGTGTCGCATCTGCATTCTTTTGAAGTGAATACGAGGTATACATAACATTCCACAATGAATATTATATCTTAATAAGAAACATAGAAATGAAATACGACTTCTCATTTTAAGAAGCATTACAACTCTATTGCTACGATACGTAGACATCTGCAAACGCTATTTCCTAGCATGGAAGTGCCGCAGTTGCATTCTTTTGGAGTGAATACCAGGTATACATAACAGTCCACAAAGAATATTATACCTTATCACGAAACATAGAAATGAAATGCGACATCTCGTTTTAAGTAGCATTAGAACTCTATTGCTAATATACGTAGACATCTGCAAACTCTATTTCCTAGCAAGGAAATGTCGCATTTACATTCCATTGAAGTGAATACGAGGCATACATGGCACTTCGCAATGGATATTATATCTTATCGTGAAACATAGGAGAGAGATGGGATATCGCGTTTTAGGAAGCATTAGAACTCTATTGCTACGATACGTAGACATCTGCAAAGGCAATTTCCTGGCATGAAAGGGTCGCATTTACATTCTTTTGAAGTGAATACGAGGTATACATCACACTCCATAATGAATATTATATCTTATCATGAAACATAGCAGTGAGATGCGATATCGCGTTTTAAGAAGCATTAGAACTCTATTGCTACGATACGTAGACATCTGCAAACGCCATTTCCTAGCATGGAAATGCTGCATTTACATTCTTTTGAAGTGAACACGAGGTATACAGAAAACTCCAAAATGAATATTATATCTTATCACGCAACATAGAAATGAAATGCGACATCTCGTTTTAAGAAGTATTAGAACTCTATTCTTTCGATACGTGGTCATCCGCAAACGCTATTTCCTAGCATGCAAGTGTCGCATTTACATTCTTTTGAAGTGAACACGAGTTATACATGACACTTCGCAATGAATATTATATCTTATCATGAAACATAGAAGTGAGATGCGATATCGCGATTTAAGAAGCACTAGAACTCTATTGCTACGATGCGTAGACATCTGCAAATGTTATTTCTTAGCAAGGAATTGTCGCATTTACATTCTTTTGAAGTGAGTACGAGGTATACATGACACTTCGCAATGAATATTATATCTTATCATGAAACATAGAAGTGAGATGCGATATCGCGTTTTAAGAAGCATTAGAACTCTATTGCTACGATATGTAGACATCTGCAAACAATATTTCCTAGCAAGGAAGTGTCGCATTTACATTCTTTTGAAGCGAATACGTGGTGTACATAACATTCCACAATGAATATTATATCTTAATGCGAAACATAGAAATGAAATACGACTTCTCATTTTAAGAAGCAACAGAACTCTATTGCTACGATACGTAGACATCTGCAAACAATATTTCCCAGCAAGGAAGTGTCGCATTTACATTCTCTTGAAGTGAATACCAGGTATACATAACACTCCACAATGAATATTATATCTTAGCACGAAACATAGAAATGAAATGCGACATCTCAGTTTAAGAAGCATTAGAACTCTATTGCTACGATACGTAGACATCTGCAAACGCTATTTCCTAGCATGAAAGAGCCGCATTTACATTCTTTTGAAGTGAATACGAGGTATACATAACACTCCACAATGAATATTATATCTTATCACGCAACATAGAAATGAAATGCGACATCTCGTTTTAAGAAGCATTAGAACTCTATTGCTACGATACGTAGACATCTGCAAACGCTATTTCCTAGCACGGAAGTGTCGCATTTACATTCTTTTGAAGTGAATACGAGATATACATGACACTTCGCAATGAATATTATATCTTATCATGAAACATAGGAATGAGGTGCGACATCTCGTTTTAAGAAGTATTAGAACTCTATTCTTTCGATACGTGGTCATCCGCAAACGCTATTTCCTAGCATGTAAGTGTCGCATTTACATTCTTTTGAAGTGAGTACGAGGTATACATGACACTTCGCAATGAATATTATATCTTATCATGAAACATAGAAGTGAGATGCGATATCGCGTTTTAAGAAGCATTGGAACTCTATTGCTACGATACGTAGACATCTGCAAACAATATTTCCTAGCAAGGAAGTGTCGCATTTACATTCTCTTGAAGTGAATACGAGGTATACATCACACCCCATAATGAATATTATATCTTATCATGAAACATAGCAGTGAGATGCGATATCGCGATTTAAGAAGCAATAGAACACTATTGCTACGATGCGTAGACATCTGCAAATGTTATTTCCTTGCAAGGAAGTGTCGCATTTACATTCTTTTGAAGCGAATACGTGGTGTACATAACATTCCACAATGAATATTATATCTTAATGCGAAACATAGAAATGAAATACGACTTCTCATTTTAAGAAGCAACAGAACTCTATTGCTACGATACGTAGACATCTGCAAACAATATTTCCCAGCAAGGAAGTGTCGCATTTACATTCTCTTGAAGTGAATACCAGGTATACATAACACTCCACAATGAATATTATATCTTAGCACGAAACATAGAAATGAAATGCGACATCTCAGTTTAAGAAGCATTAGAACTCTATTGCTACGATACGTAGACATCTGCAAACGCTATTTCCTAGCATGCAAGTGTCGCATTTACATTCTTTTGAAGTGAATATGAGGTATACATGACACTTCGCAATGAACATTATATCTTATCATGAAACATAGTAGTGAGATGCGATATTGCGTTTTACGAAACATTAGAACTCCATTGTTTCGACACGTTGTCATCTGGAAACGCCATTTCCTAGTAAGGAAGTGTCGCATTTACATACTTTTGAAGTGAATACGAGGTATACCTAACACTCCACAATGAATATTATATCTTATCACGAAACATAGAAATGAAATGCGGCATCTCGTTTTAAGAAGCATTAGAACTCTATTGCTACGATACGTAGACATCTGCAAACGCTATTTCGTAGCATGGAAGTGTCGCATTTACATTCTTTTGAAGTGAGTACGTGGTATACATGACACTTCGCAATGAATATTATATCTTATCATGAAACATGGAAGTGAGATGCGATATCGCGTTTTAAGAAGCATTAGAACTCTATTGCTACGGTACGTAGACATCTGCAAAGGCTATTTCCTAGCATGATAGGGTCGCATTTACATTCTTTTGAAGTGAATACGAGGTATGCATGACACTTCGCAATGGATATTATATCTTATCGTGAAACATAGAAATGAGATGGGATATCTCGTTTTAAGAAGTATAAGAACTCTGCTCCTTCGACACGTAGTCATCTGCAAACGCTATTTCCTAGCATGCAAGTGTCGCATTTACATTCTTTTGAAGTGAATACGAGGTATACATGACACTTCGCAATGAAATTATATCTTATCATGAAACATAGGAATGAGGTGCTATATCGCGTTTTGAGAAGCATTAGAACTCTATTGCTAATATACGTAGACATCTGCAAACACTATTTCCTAGCAAGGAAATGTCGAATTTACATTCCATTGAAGTGAATACGAGGTATGCATGACACTTCGCAATGGGTATTATATCTTATCATGAAACATAGAAATGAAATGCGACATCTGGTTTTAAGAAGCATTAGAACTCTATTGCTACGATACGTAGACATCTGCAAACGCTATTACCTAGAATGCAAGTGTCGCATTTCCATTCTTTTGAAGTGAATACGAGGTATGCATGACACTTCGCAATGGATATTATATCTTATCATGAATCATAGAAGTGAGATGCGATATCGCGTTCTAGGAAGCATTAGAACTGTATTGCTACGATACGTAGACATCTGCAAACGCTATTTCCTAGAATGGAAATGACGCATTTACATTCTTTTGAAGTTAATACGAGGTATACATGACACTTCGCAATGAATATTATATCTTATCTCGAAACATAGATGTGTGATGCGATATCGCGATTTAAGATGCATTAGAACTCTATTGCTACGATACGTAGACATCTGCAATCGCTATTTCCTAGCATGCAAGTGTCGCATTTACATTCTTTTGAAGTGAATACGAGGTATACATGACACTTCGCAATGAATATTATATCTTATCATGAAACATAGGAATGAGGTGCTATATCGCGTTTTGAGAAGCGTAAGAACTATATTGCTAATATACGTAGACATCTGCAAACCCTATTTCCTAGCAAGGAAATGTCGAATTTACATTCCATTGAAGTGAATACGAGGTATGCATGACATTTCGCAATGGATATTATATCGTATTATGAAACATAGAAATGAGATGCGATATCTCGTTTTAAGGAGTATTAGAACTCTACTCTTTCGATACATGGTCATCTGGAAACGCTATTTCCTAGCAAGGAAGTGTCGCATTTACATTCTTTTGAAGTGAACACGAGTTATACATGACACTTCGCAATGAATATTATATCTTATCATGAAACATAGAAGTGAGATGCGATATCGCGATTTAAGAAGCACTAGAACTCTATTGCTACGATGCGTAGACATCTGCAAATGTTATTTCTTAGCAAGGAAGTGTCGCATTTACATTCTTTTGAAGTGAGTACGAGGTATACATGACACTTCGCAATGAATATTATATCCTATCATGAAACATAGGAATGAGGTGCTATATCGCGTTTTGAGAGGCATTAGAACTCTATTGCTACGATACGTAGACATCTGCAAACGCTATTTCCAAGCATGGAAGTGTCGCATTTACATTCTTTTGAAGTGAACACGAGGTATACATAACACTCCATAATGAATATTATATCTTCTCATGAAACATAGCAGTGAGATGCGATATCGCGTTTTAAGATGCATTAGAACTCTATTGCTACGATACGTAGACATCTGCAAACGCTATTTCCTAGCATGGAAGGTTCGCATTAACATTCTGTTGAAGTGAGTACGAGGTATACATAACACTCCATAATGAATATTATATCTTCTCATGAAACATAGCAGTGAGATGCGTTATCGCGTTTTAAGAAGCATTAGAACTCTATAGCTACGATACGTAGACATCTGCAAACGCTATTTCCTAGCATGGAAGTGTCGCATTTACATTCTTTTGATGTGAATACATGGTATACATGACACTTCGCAATGAATATTATATCCTATCATGAAACATAAAAGTGAGATGCGATATCGCGTTCTTAGAAGCATTAGAACTCTATTGCTGCGATACGTAGGCAGCTGCAAACGCTATTTCCTAGCATGGAAGTGTCGCATTTACATTCTTTTGAAGTGAATACGAGGTATACATAACACTCCATAATAAATATTATATCTTCTCATGAAACATAGCAGTGAGATGCGATATCGCGTTTTAAGAAGCATTAGAACTCAATTGCTACGATACGTAGACATCTGCAAACGCTATTCCCTAGCATGGAAGTGTCGCAATTACATTCTTTTGAAGTGAATGCGAGGTATACATAACACTCTACAATGAATATTATATCTTATCACGAAACATAGAGGTGAGATGCGATATCGCGATTTAAGAAGCGCTAGAACTCTATTGCTACGATGCGTAGACATCTGGAAATGTTATTTCCTAGCAAGGTAGTGTCGCATTTACACTCTTTTGAAGTGAATACGAGGTATACATAACACTCCACAATGAATATTATATCTTATCACGGAACATAGAAATGAAATGAGGCATCTCGTTTTAAGAAGCATTAGAACTCTCTTGCTACGATACGTAGACATCTGCAAACGCTATTTCCTAGCATGGAAGTGTCATATTTACATTCTTTTGAAGTGAATACGAGGTATACATGACACCTCGCAACGAATATTATATCTTATCAGGAAACATAGAAGTGAGATGCGATATCGCGTTCTAAGAAGCATTAGAACTCTATTGCTACGATACGTAGACATCTGCAAACGCTATTTCCTAGCACAGAAGTGTCTTATTTACGTTCTTTTGAAGTGAATACGAGGTATAAATGACACTTCGCAATGAATATTATGTCGTATCATGAAACATAGGAGTGAGATGCGATATCGCGTTCTAAGAAGCATTAGAACTCTATTGCTACGATACGTAGACAACTGCATTCGCTATTTCCTAGCACGGAAGGTTCGCATTTACATTCTGTTTAAGTGAGTACGAGGCATACATAACACTCCATAATGAATATTATATCTTCTCATGAAACATAGCAGTGAGATGCGATATCGCGTTTTAAGAAGCATTAGAACTCTATTGCTACGATACGTAGACATCTGCAAACGCCATTTCCTAGCATGGAAGGTTCGCATTAACATTCTGTTGAAGTGAGTACGAGGTACACATAACACTCCATAATGAATATTATATCTTCTCATGAAACATAGCAGTGAGATGCGTTATCGCGTTTTAAGAAGCATTAGAACTCTATTGCTACGATACGTAGACATCTGCAAACGCTATTTCCGAACATGGAAGTGTCGCATTTACATTCTTTTGAAGTGAATACGAGGTATACATAACACTTCGCAACGAATATTATATCTTATCATGCAACATAGAAATGAGATGCGATATCGCGTTCTAAGAAGCATTAGAACTCTATTGCTACGATACGTAGACATCTGCAAACGCCATTTCCTAGCATGGAAGTGTCGCATTTACATTCGATTGAAGTGAATACGAGATATATATGATACTTCGCAATGAATATTATATCCTATCATGAAACATAGGAATAAGGTGCTATATCGCGTTTTGAGAGGCATTAGAACTCTATTGCTACAATACGTAGACATCTGCAAACGCTATTTCCAAGCATGGAAGTGTCGCATTTACATTCTTTTGAAGTGAACACGAGGTATACATAACACTCCATAATGAATATTATATCTTCTCATGAAACATAGCAGTGAGATGCGATATCGCGTTTTAAGATGCATTAGAACTCTATTGCTACGATACGTAGACATCTGCAAACGCTATTTCCTAGCATGGAAGGTTCGCATTAATATTCTGTTGAAGTGAGTACGAGGTATACATAACACTCCATAATGAATATTATATCTTCTCATGAAACATAGCAGTGAGATGCGTTATCGCGTTTTAAGAAGCATTAGAACTCTATTGCTACGATACGTAGACATCTGCAAACGCTATTTCCGAACATGGAAGTGTCGCATTTACATCCTTTTGAAGTGAATACGAGGTATACATGACACTTCGCGACGAATATTATATCTTATCATGAAACATAGAAGTGAGATGCGATATCGCGTTCTAAGAAGCATTAGAACTCTATTGCTACGATACGTAGACATCTGCAAACGCTATTTCCTAGCATGGAAGGGTCGCATTTACATTCTTTTGAAGTGAATACGAGGTATACATAACACTCCATAATGAATATTATATCTTATCATGAAACATAGCAGTGAGATACGATATCGCGTTTTAAGAAGCATTAGAACTCGTTTGCTACGATGCGTAGACATCTGCAAACGCTATTTCCTAGCGTGGAAGTGTCGCATTTACATTCACTTGAAGTGAATACGACGTATAAATGACACTTCGCAATGAATATTATACCTTATCATGAAACATAGAAGTGAGATGCGATATCGCGTTCTAAGAAGCATTAGAACTCTATTGCTACGATACGTAGACATCTACAAACGCTATTTCCTAGCATGGAAGGTTCGCATTTACATTCTGTTGAAGTGAGTACGAGGTATACATAACACTCCATAATGAATATTATATCTTCTCATGAAACATAGCAGTGAGATGCGATATCGCGTTTTAAGAAGCATTAGAACTCTATTGCTACGATACGTAGACATCTGCAAACGCTATTTCCTAGCATGGAAGTGGCGCATTTACATTCGTTTCAAGTGAATACGAAGTAAACATGACACCTCGCAATGAATATTATATCTTATTTCGAAACATAGGAATGAAATACGACATCTCGTTTTAAGAAGCATTAGAACTCTATTGCTACGATACGTAGACATCTGCAAACGTTATTTCCTAGCATGGAAGTGTCGCATTTACATTCTTTTGAAGTGAATACATGGTATACATGACACTTCGCAATGAATATTATATCTTACCATGAAACCTAAAAGTGAGACGCGATATCGCGTTCTAAGAAGCATTAGAACTCTATTGCTACGATACGTAGACATCTGCAAAGGCTATTTCCTAGCATGGAAGGGTCACATTTACATTCTTTTGAAGTGAGTACGAGGTATACATAACACTCCATAATGAATATTATTTCTTCTCATGAAACTTAGCAGTGAGATGCGATATAGCGTTTTAAGATGCATTAGAACTCTATTGCTACGATACGTAGACATCTGCAAACGGTATTTCCTAGCATGGAAGGTTCGCATTAACATTCTGTTGAAGTGAGTACGAGGTATACATAACACTCCATAATGAATATTATATCTTCTCATGAAACATAGCAGTGAGATGCGTTATCGCGTTTTAAGAAGCATTAGAACTCTATTGCTACGATACGTAGACAGCTGCATACGCTATTTCCGAACATGGATGTGTCGCATTTACATTCTTTTGAAGTGAATACGAGGTATACATGACACTTCGCAACGAATATTATATCTTATCATGAAACATAGAAGTGAGATGCGATATCGCGTTCTAAGAAGCATTAGAACTCTATTGCTACGATACGTAGACATCTGCAAACGCTATTTCCTAGCATGGAAGGGTCGCATTTACATTCTTTTGAAGTGAATACGAGGTATACATAACACTCCATAATGAATATTATATCTTATCATGAAACATAGCAGTGAGATGCGATATCGCGTTTTAAGAAGCATTAGAACTCGTTTGCTACGATGCGTAGACATCTGCAAACGCTATTTCCTAGCGTGGAAGTGTCGCATTTACATTCATTTGAAGTGAATACGAGGTATAAATGACACTTCGCAATGAATATTATACCTTATCATGAAACATAGAAGTGAGATGCGATATCGCGTTCTAAGAAGCATTAGAACTCTATTGCCACGATACGTAGACATCTACAAACGCTATTTCCTAGCATGGAAGGTTCGCATTTACATTCTGTTGAAGTGAGTACGAGGTATACATAACACTCCATAATGAATATTATATCTTCTCATGAAACATAGCAGTGAGATGCGATATCGCGTTTTAAGAAGCATTAGAACTCTATTGCTACGATACGTAGACATCTGCAAACGCTATTTCCTAGCATGGAAGTGGCGCATTTACATTCGTTTCAAGTGAATGCGAAGTAAACATGACACCTCGCAATGAATATTATATCTTATTTCGAAACATAGAAATGAAATACGACATCTCGTTTTAAGAAGCATTAGAACTCTATTGCTACGATACGTAGACATCTGCAAACGCTGTTTCCTAGCATGGAAGTGTCGCAATTACATTCTTTTGAAGTGAATACAAGGTATACATAACACTCTACAATGAATATTATATCTTACCACGAAACATAGAAGTGAGATGCGATATCGCGATTTAAGAAGCGCTAGAAATCTATTGCTACGATGCGTAGACATCTGGAAATGTTATTTCCTAGCAAGGAAGTGTCGCATTTACACTCTTTTGAAGTGAATACGAGGTATACATAACACTGTCACAATGAATATTATATCTTATCACGGAACATAGAAATGAAATGAGGCATCTCGTTTTAAGAAGCATTAGAACTCTATTGCTACGATACGAAGACATCTGCAAACGCTATTTCCTAGCATGGAAGTGTCGCATTTACATTCATTTGATGTGAATACGAGGTATACATGGCACTTCGCAATGAATATTATATCTTATCATGAAACATAGAAGTGGGATGCGATATCGCGTTTTAAGAAGCATTAGAACTCTATTGCTACGATACGTAGACATCTGCAAACGCTGTTTCCTAGCATGGAAGTGTCGCATTTACATTCATTTGAAGTGAATACGAGGTATACATGACACTTCGCAATGAATATTATATCTTATCATGAAACATAGAAGTGAGATGCGATATCGCGTTAAAGAAGCATTAGAACTCTATTGCTACGATACGTAGACATCTGTAAACGCTGTTTCCTTGTATGGAAGTGTCGCATTTACATTCTTTTGAAGTGTTGAAGCATTAGAACTCTATTGCTACGATACGTAGACATCTGCAAACGCTATTTCCTAGCATGGAAGCGTCTTATTTACGTTCTTTTGAAGTGAATACGAGGTATACATGACACTTCGCAATGAATATTATATCTTATCATGAAACATAGAAGTGAGATGCGATATCGCGTTCTAAGAAGCACTAGAACTCTATTGCTACGATACGTAGACATCTGCAAACGCTATTTCCTAGCATGGAAGGGTCGCATTTACATTCTTTTGAAGTGAATACGAGGTATACATAACACTCCATAATGAATATTATATCTTCTCATGAAACATAGCAGTGAGATGCGATATCGCGTTTTAAGAAGCATTAGAACTCTATTGCTACGATACGTAGACATCTGCAAACGCTGTTTCCTAGCATGGAAGGGTCGCATTTACATTCTTTTGAAGTGAATACGTGGTATACATAACACTCCACAATGAATATTATATCTTATCACGAAACATAGAAATGAAATGCGGCATCTCGTTTTAAGAGGCATTAGAACTCTATTGCTACGATACGTGGACATCTGCAAACGCTATTTCCTTGCAGGGGAGTGTCTTCTTTACGTTCTTTTGAAGTGAATACGAGGTATACATGACACTTCGCAATGAATATTATATCTTATCATGAAACATAGAAGTGAGATGCGATATCGCGTTCTAAGAAGCACTAGAACTATATTGCTACGATAGGTAGACATCTGCAAACGCTATTTCCTATAATGGAAGGGTCGCATTTACATTCTTTTGAAGTGAGTACGAGGTATACATAACTCTCCATAATGAATATTATATCTTCTCTTGAAACATAGCAGTGAGATGCGATATTACGTTTTAGGAAGCATTAGAACTCTATTGCTGCCATACGTAGACATCTGCAAACGCTATTTCCTAGCATGGAAGTGTCGCATTTACATTCTTTTGAGGTGAATACGAGGTATACATAACACTCCATAATGAATATTATATCTTATCATGAAACATAGCAGTGAGATGCGATATCGCGTTTTAAGCAGCATTAGCACTCTATTGCTACGATACGTAGACATCTGCAAACGCTATTTCCTAGCATGCAAGTGTCGCATTTACATTCGTTTGAAGTGAATACGAGATATACATGACACTTCGCAATGAATATTATATCATATCATGAAACATAGCAGTGAGATGCGATATCGCGTTTTAAGCAGCATTAGCACTCTATTGCTACGATACGTAGACATCTGCAAACGCTATTTCCTGGCATGGAAGTGTCGCTTTTACATTCTTTTGAAGTGAATACGAGGTATACATAACACTATACAGTGAATAATATATCTTATCATGAAACATAGAAATGAGATGCGATATCGCGATTTAAGAAGCATTAGAACTCTTTTGCTTCGATACGTAGATATCTGCAAACGCTATTTCCTAGCGAGGAACTGTCGCATTTACATTCATTTGAAGTGAATACGAGGTATACATAACATTACACAATGAATATTATATCTTATTACGAAACATAGAAATGAAATACGACATCTCGTTTTAGGAAGCATTAGTACTCTATTGCTACGATACTTAGACATCTGCAAAGGCTATTTCCTAGCATGGAAGGGTCGCATTTACATTCTTTTGAAGTGAGTACGAGGTATACATAGCACTCCATAATGAATACTATATCTTATCATGAAACATAGCAGTGAGATGCGATATCGCGTTTTAAGAAGCATTAGAACTATATTGCTACGATACGTAGACATCTGCAAACGCTATTTCCTAGCATGGAAGTGTCGCATTTACATTCATTTGAAGTGAATACGAGGTATATATGACACTTCGCAATGAATATTATATCTTATCATGAAACATAGAAGTGAGATGCGATATCGCGTTCTATGAAGCATTAGAACTCTATTGCTACGATACGTAGACATCTGCAAACGCTATTTCCTAGCATGGAAGTTTCGCATTTATCTTCTTTTGAAGTGAATACGAGGTATAAATGACACTACGCAATGAATAATAGATCTTATCATGAAACATAGGAATGAGATGCGATATCGTGTTTTAAGAAGCTTTAGAACTGTATTGCTTCGATACGTATACATTTGCAAACGCTATTACCTAGCAAGGATGTGTCGCATCTACATTCTCTAGATGTGAATACGAGGAATACATGACACTTCGCACTGAATATTATATCTTGTCATGAAACATAGAAATCAGATGCGATATCCCGTTTCAAGAAGTAATAGAGCTCTATTGCTTCGGTACGGAGACATCTGCAAACGCTATTTGCTAGCAAGGAAGTGTCGCATTTAGATTCATTTGAACTGAATACGAGGTATAAGTGACACTTCGCAATGAATAACATATCCTATCATAAAACATAGAAATGAGATGCGATATCCCGTTTTAAGAAGCATTAGGACTCTACTGCTACGATACGCAAAACTCTGCAAACGCTATTTCCTAGCAAGGAAGTGTCGCATTTACATTCCTTTGAAGTGTGAGCGAGGTATACATGCTACTTCGCAATGAATATTATATCTTATCATGAAACATAGAAATGAGATGAGACATCTCGTTTTAAGAAGCATTAGAACTCTATTGCTTCGATACGTAGACGTTTGCAAACGCTATTACATAGCAAGGAAGTGTCGCATTTACATTCTTTACATGTGAATACGAGGAATACATGACACTTCGCAATGAATATTATATCTTGTCATGAAACATAGAAATGAGATGTGATATCCCGTTTTAAGAAGTAATAGAACTCTATTGCTTCGGTACGGAGACATCTGCAAACGCTATCTCCTAGCAAGGGAGTGTCGCATTTACAATCTTTTGAAGTGAATACGAGGTATACATGACAGTTCGGAATGGATATTATATCTTATCAAGAAACATAGAAATGTGATGCGATATCAAGTTTTAAGAAGCATTAGAGCACTATTTCCTCGATACGTGGACATCTGCAAACGCTATTTCCTAGCAAGGAAGTGTCGCATTTACATTCATTTGAAGTGAATACGAGGTATACGTGACACTTCCCGCTGAATATTATACCTTATCATGATTCATAGAAGTGAGATGCGTTATCGCGTTTTAAGAAGCATTATAGCACTATTGCCTCGATACGTAGATATCTGAAGACGCTATTTCCTAGCAAGCAGGTGTCGCATTTACATTCCTTTGAAGTGAATAGGAGGAATACATGACACTTCGCAATGAAAATTATATCTTATCACGAAACATATAAATGAGATGCGATATCGCTATTTAAGTAGCATTAGAACTGTATTGCTACGATACGTAGCCATCTGCAAACGACATTTCCCAGCAAGCAATAGTCGCATTTACATTCTTTTGATGTGAATACGAGGTATGCATGACACTTCGCAATGAACATTATATCTTATCATGTAGCATAGAAGTGAGATGCGATATCGCGTTTTAAGAAGCATTAGTTCCCTATTGCCTCGATGCGCAGATATCTGCAAACGTTATTTCCTAACAAGGAAGTGTCGCATTTACATTCGTTTGGTGTGAATACGAGGTATAAGTGACACTTCGCAATGAATAATAGATCTTATCATGAAACATAGAAATGAGATGCGATATCGTGTTTTAAGAAGCTTTAGAACTCTATTGCTTCGATACGTATACATTTGCAAACGCTATTACCTAGCAAGGATGTGTCGCATCTACATTCACTAGATGTGAATACGAGGAATACATGACACTTCGCAATGAATATTATATGTTGTCATGAAACATAGAAATCAGATGCGATATCCCGTTTCAAGAAGTAATAGAACTCTATTGCTTCGGTACGGAGACATCTGCAAACGCTATTTGCTAGCATGGAAGTGTCGCATTTACATTCTTTTGAGGTGAATACGAGGTATACATGAAACTGCGGAATGGATATTATATCTTATCATCAAACATAGAAATGGGATGCGATATCGCTTTTTATGCAGTATTAGAACTCTATTGCTACGATACGTAGATATCTGGAGACGCTATTTCCTAGCAAGGAAGTGTCGCATTTACATTCATCTGAAGTGAATACGAGGTATACATGACACTTCGGAATGGATATTATATCTTATCATGAAACATAGAAATGAGATGCGATATCGTGTTTTAAGAAGCATTAGAGCTCTATGGCCTCGATGCGGAGACATCTGCAAACGCCATTTCCTAGCATGGAAGTGTCGCAATTACACTCTTTTGAAGTGGATACGAGGTATACATGACACTTCGCAATGTATATTATATCTTATCACGAAACATAGAAGAGAGATGCGATATCGCGTTTTAAGAAGTATTAGAACTCTATTCTTACGATACGTAGACATCTGCAAAGGCTATTTCCTAGCATGGAAGTGTCGCATTTACATTATTTTGAAGTAAATACGAGGTATACATGACGCTTCGCAATGAATATTATATTTTATCATGACACATAGAAGTGAGATGCGATATCGCGTTCTAAGAAGCAGTAGAGCACTATTGCTACGGTACGTAGACATCTGCAAGCTATATTTCCTATCAAGGAAGTGTCACATTTACATTCTCGCGAAGTGAAATCGACGTATACATGACACTTCGCAATGAATATTATCTCTTATCATGAAACATAGGAATGAGTTGCGATATCGCGTTTTGAGAAGCATTAGAACACTATTGCTTCGATACGTAGACATCTGCAAGCGCAATTTCCTAGGAAGGAAGTGCCGCTTTTACATTCTTGTGATGTGAGTACGAGGTGTACATGACACTTCCCAATGAATATTATATCTTATCGTGAAACATAGAAATGTGGAGCGATATCGCGTCTTAAGAAGCATTAGAACTCTATTGCTACGATACGTAGATATCTGCAAACCTTATTTCCTGGCAAGGAAGTGTCGCATTTACATTCTTTTGAAGTGAATACGAGGTGTCACGTCGGGCGAAACTATTTTCCGTTGATCCGGATGCTTTACGACACGAGCCTATTTTTCGGTAATTCGGTCCGCGGGAACGCGTTAAGACCGGGTCCGACAATTTCGGCTGACGCGACACTAGCGAAAACACTCGCGATAATAAGGGAATGACCCTACCTTTCGATGACTTCTCTCTCGATTTGTACGTAGAAACGGCGTGGAGGATCGTTCGCTGGTATCGTAGCGGATTACGTTCTGTTGGCTGCTACAGAAATCTCGATCAGTCGCCAGCGAAGACGAGGACGGCGGTCGGAAATCAGCGATGATGCTGAATGTGGCATAATCGGCGTGATGCGTCATGGTGTCTGGATCGGAAGCGTCGACGGTCGCTTCGAAAAGCGGCGTCTGGACTGGTGCGAAGGCAGGTCGCTGGTATACGAGGACTCTCGGAACACCCTCCAAATATTCACGCACAAGTGATCGTATGAAATTCATCCTACTCGCACGTCGCGTTCTTCGCAAACCGGAAGCACGATTCATTCACCAGGTTTTTCTGTACTTTCGACTAAGATCTGAAGGATAGGCGGCGGTCTCAACGTCACAAAGCCGATTTCTATACTCCTTCAATTTGGTGAAGAGCAACCCCAGTTGTATTGAAGATCCCGTGGAAGAATTCGTAGTTAAATGTAATGTTAAAAGTAGAACTAGTATTGTAAACACTTGATAAAATTAATGGATGTGGAAATAGTAGACTTGGTAAAAGAACTTGTACTTGTATATAGGAAAAGTAAAAATAAAATATATTCTAGGTTTAAAGTATGCAAGAATTGGAATTATTCTAAGACTAAGACTAAGTTAAAATGGAAATAGAGAAACGATGCCTGAACCCCACATTGAGGTGGCTAACGATCTAGAACTAGAGGTTTCGACTCCTCGGTAGGAGATCTCGAGTCAGAGTGTGTGCTCTGGAGACGCGTCTCTGACCTCCTCGGTTCGCGGGGCGCTACGGTCGCGGAGGCTCGCAGTAGGGAGATCGCGGTCCCGCGAGTGGGGGACTCGCGTCTCGAGGCGGAGAGCGCGCCGTCCAGCGAGTGAGGACTCACGGCTCGTGGTGGGGCTAGCGGCGCATGCCGCTGGCCGGACGCATCTTACTTAGTGTAACTTAGATCTAGGAATTCTTATATATGCGTCATGATATGGTATGTATGTGCTAGCTTAGACGTAATATATAGGTTCTAGCAGATACTGTTCCCGAAATTGGAAAAGTCACCATTCAGGTGATGGGCTGCGGCTACGTCTTCCTGCAGGACGGAATCCTCGGTGCGAGGGAGATAGGGTTGCCCGTCCTTGGTACGGGCGAGACAGGTATACTCGGTTGTGCGAGTGAAACACTGGTGCCCGGTACGAGCGAGACAGGTATACGCGGCGGTGCGAGTGAGGCAGCGGAACTCCGTGTGAGCGAGCGCGTGCAGGTATGCGCGCGCGAACACTTCCAGTTGCTGGTTATGCAGGCGAGTTTGGCTGGTTGCATGGGTCCAGGGGTTAATGCTGGGGGGTGCGAGGAGGTTGCTTTCTAGGAAATTACGTTGCCAGATATCTCTGTATCGAAGCTATAGAGTACTAATGCCCCTTAGAACGCCATATCGCAACTCATTTCTATGTTTCGTGATAAGATATAATATTCATTGCGAAGTGTCATGTATACCTCGTATTCCGTTCAACAGAATGTAAATGCGACACTTCCTTCCTAGGAAATAGCATTTGCAGATGTCTTCCTATCGTACCAATAGAGTTCTAATGCTTCTTAAATCGCGATATCGCATCTCATTTCTATGTTTCGTGATAAGATGTAATATTCATTGCGAAGTGTCATGTATTCCTCGTATTGACATCTAAAGAATGTAAATGCGACTCTTCCTTGCTAGGTAATAGCGTTCGCAAATGTCTACGTATCGAAGCAATAGAGCTTTAATGCTTCTTAAAATGAGATTTCGCATCTCATTACTATGTTTCATGATAAGATCTATTATTCATTGCGAAGTGTCACATATACCTCGTATTCACTTCAAATGAATGTAAATGCGACACTTCCTTGCTAGGAAATAGCGTCTACAGATATCTACGTATCGAAGCAATAGTGTTCTAATGCTTCTTAAGACGAAATAACCCATCTCATTTCTATGTTTCATGATAAGGTATAATATTCATTGCGAAGTGTCATGTATTCCTCGTATTCACTTCAAAAGAATGTAAATGCGACACTTCCTTGCTAGGAAATAGCGTTTGCAGATGTCTCCGTACCGAAGCAATAGAATTCTGTTACTTCTTAAAACGGGATATCGCATCTCATTTCTATGTTTCATGACAAGATATAATATTCGTTGCGAAGTGTCACGTCTACCTCGTATTCACTTCAGAAGAATGTAAATGCGACACTTCCTTGCTAGGAAATAGCGTCTCCAGATATCTACGTATCGTAGCAATAGAGTTCTATTACTGCTTAAAACGCGATATCGCATCTCACCTCTATGTTTCATGATAAGGTACAATATTCATTGCGAAGTGTCATGTATAACTCCCATTCACTTCAAAAGAATGTAAATGCGACACTTCCTTGCTAGGAAATAGCGTTTCCAGATGTCTACGTATCGAGGCAATAGTGCTCTAATGCTTCTTAAAACGCGATATCGCACCACATTTCTATGTTTCATGATAAGATATAATATCCATTCCGAAGTGTCATGTATACCTCGTATTCACTTCAAATGAATGTAAATGCTACACTTCTTTGCTTGGAAGTAGCGTTTGCAGATGTCTACGTATCGAAACAATAGAGTTCTAATGCTTCTTAAAACGAGATGACGCATCTCATTTCTATGTTTCATGATAAGATATAATATTCATTGCGAAGTAGCATGTATACTTCGCTTAAACTTCAAATGAATGTAAATGCGACACATCCCTGCTAGGAAATAGCGATTGCAGATGTCTACGTATCGAAGCAATAGAGTTATAATGTTCCTTATAACGAGATGTCGCATCGTATTTCTACGTTTTATGATAATACATAATCTTCATTGCGAAGCGTCATGTATACATCGTATTCCTTTCAAAAGAATGTAAATGCGACACTTGCTTGCTAGGAAACAGCGTTTTCAGATGTCTACGTACGGAAGCAATAGAGTTCTAATGCTTCTTAAAAAGGGATATCGCATCTCAGCTCATGTTTCATGATAAGATATATTATTCATTGCGATGTGTCATGTATACCTCGCATACACTTCAAAAGAATGTAAATGCGACACTACCTCTCTAGGAAATAGCGTTTGCAGAGGTCTATGTGTCGTAGCAATAGAGTTCTAACGCTTCTTAAAACGCGATATTGCATCTCATTTCTACGTTCGATGATAAGATATAATATTCATTGCGAAGTGTCATGTATACCTCGCATTCACTTCAAAATGAATGTAAATGTGGCACTTCCTTCCTAGGAAATAGCGTTTGCAAATGTCTACGTATCGAAGCAATAGAGTTCTAAAGCTTCTTATATCGCGATATTGCATCTCATTTCAATGTTTCATGATAAGATATAATATTCATATCGAAGTGTCATGTACACCTGGTATTCACATCAAAAGAATGACAATGCGACACTGTCTTGCTAGGAAATAGCGTTTGCAGATGTCTACATATCGTAGCAATTGAGTTCTAATGCCTCTTAAAACGCGATATAGCACCTCATTTCTATGTTACATGATAAGATATAATGATCATTGCGAAGTGTCATGTATACCTCGTATTGCGTTCAGAAGAATGTAAGTGCGACTATTCCTTCCTAGGAAATAGCGTTTGCAGATGCCTACGTATCGTAGCAATAGAGTTCTAATGTTTCTTAAAACGCGATATCGCATCCCTTTTCTATGTTTCATGACAAGATATAGTATTCATTGCGAAGTGTTATGTATACGTGGTCTACACCTCAAAAGAACATAAATTCCACACTTCCTTGCTAGGAAATGCGATTCCAGATGTCCACTTATCGAAGCAATAGACTTCTAATGCTTCTTATAACGCGATATCGCATATCTTTTCTATGTTTCATGATATTATATAATATTCATTGCGATGTGTTATGTATACCTCGACTACACTTCAAAAGAATGTAAATACCACACTTCCTTGCTAGGAAATTGCGTTTCTAGATGTCTACGCATCGAAGCAATAGATTTCTAACTCTTTATTAAACGCGATATCGGATGTCAGTTCTAAGTCACATGATAAGATGTAATTTCAATGCAACGCGTTATTTATATCTCCTCTACACTTCAAATGAATGTAAATGCATCACTTCCTTGCTACGGAATATCGTTTCTATATCTGAAGGATTAGAAGCAATAGAGTTATAATGCTTCGTAAAACGCGTCTGCGCATCTTACTTCTATATTTCATGATAAGATGTAATATTCATAGCATCGCGTTATGTTTATCTGCTTCTGCACATGAATTGAGTGTAAACCCTACACTTTCTTGCCCGGGGATAGCGTTTCTAGATGTCCTGGTGCCGAAGCAATTAATTTGTCATGCTTCATGCACCCCAATATAGCATTTCATGTAAACAGTTCAAAGTAAGTTAGAAGGTTGTAAAGCTCTATGCATCGCATTATGCTTATCTGCTTTTGTGCTATATAATGCTCTGGGATGTGAGAAGATCCTCAACCATCCTTAACCCCCTAAAGAGAAGTCAAAAGTCCAGCGGCCCTGCAGGCGGTCTATGGGAGCACGGCGCGCGAGGCGCAATGCAATTTAAATGATCAGGAGGATCCCCTCAGGGACGTCCAAGCGGACGAGAAGAGGAAATCGCCGAAATCCACTGATCGATGGACCCGAACAGTACCTAGCCTACAGCCCACTTCACCAAGGAGCCCCGAGGAGGATGCAGGAGACCCGAGGACCACCAGCGAATTCAAGGAACCTGAAGAAGAGAACGTGAGAGCTTATTCGTTAAAGCGTCCCATTTCTAATGTCGCATATTGTATATTGTATCTTATATCGTGAAGCGAGTTATGATACCCGGTAATTTGCGGCGTGTTGCGTAGTTTCCCGTAGCCCTTCTTAGTTAAACCCACGTCGAGACCATAAATAAACATGCCGTGACTTCAGTATCTCGCGACCTGAGTGTGTGTACTTGGCTAGGCGTAGTCGAGAGGAGGACCATTTCGAAGTTTCAAGGGTTGTTCCGCCCCAGGGTTCCCGGGGTCGTGTAGTCTATCCCTTTGCTACTTTCTGAGCAGCTGGCGCCCAAGAAAAGTTGTACGTGGGCGGATACCTTGGAACGATAGATCGCTTTAGATTAAAGTACGTTTTACACTTTAAAGCATTTAGATAATTAACCCCTTCGAGCTTCCCTGACTTACTATATATAGGTTTCCTTCACAACTAATAGGAACCATCACTTTACATAGATATATAGTACAGACATAGTTTTAAACGTAGAACTGAGAATTTGAGAACTTACTTTGAAACATTAGTAGTGAGGAATTCCATCGGATTTCATAGAAATTCAGAACTTACTTGCTATGAAACATAGGCAGATAAGGGCCATCGCGTTGCTTAGAACTTTAGAACTTGCTTACTTCAACAAAGATTTCTATTGGCTTCGTCCGTTCTTTTAGAAGAGTTTTTGGTAAACCACATACTTTTCACGCTTCTGATATCTTTGAAAGTTCGCCAGATGTAATCGTTTAAGTTTTAAAATGATTACTTAGTGTGGATTATTATTTAGTAACTCGCTCATAAACGAGTCTGCATAGGATTTAATCCATAAGTTTTTAAGCCTGGAATTTATGCAGTTATTTGTTATTCACTTATTGCTCAAACGACAAAGATTCTGACCACTTCAAAATGGTTGACTTTCATCAATTTTCTTAAAAATTGAAATACTGCCCAACTGCTTGCATTAGAGACTGTAATTAAAGCTTTCAAAACATTTTACCTCTTATAGATGAATTCTGGAATTGAAATTGAATGTTTGACTTTTATAACTCCTGTTTAGACATCTTTCTATTGGAATGTTCAAGTATTTTTCATATTCGTAATTATTAAAAATGTTTTACTTGATTCTTTAATTTAATATTTAGAATTTTCTGAGAAATATTTTTTATCGTAATGAACTATTTAATTGCAATTACAATTCTTTATGAAATAATAATAACAGAAAGGTATGTATCCATTCTTGTAGTTTTGTAAAGAGTATTTAATCTTACTATCTAAAATGAAACATTGAGATCTGTTTACAATCTAATAGAATTTAATTACCTTTTGATTTAAATTCACAATGATAATTTTCCATAGTTCAACAATTTTGTGAGCTGTCCTCAGGAATCCGCAGCTCAGTACTTATAAAATGAACGACACAAAGAACAGCCTAACCAAACGTATTCGAACCGATTTTTCAATACTAATCTTATCATGTTTAACTTATGCTGCAAGCTATTGAAATGCCCTTCGAAAAGTGTTTATTCAAAGTGAAGTAAACGGTAAGTATTACGCCTTCCACCACTGTTTACAATACGTATGTTTCAATTACTATCAAAACCGTGAGTATTATCGCATTTCTTTACTTTTTGTAACCTTCAATGCCTTCATGTTACAGATCGTTAAACTTGCTTTAAAATGCTCTATCGTATTACGGAAGGATGGACATACCAATTCATTTCAAAAAATGAAGGTAACCTTCATATGTCCAACATAACTCCACTTACAAAAAAACAATTTTCATCAACGGATGGGCCCTTTGTACTATGCAATTTTATATTAGCAAAAACTTCTATGAAACTTATAGTTTCGTGGATATCTGAGGTGCTAATTATTACTGCCCCACCCTGTATATTGTTATGGATGTGTCCAACAAGGCAACGATGAACAGAGTTAAATTTAATATTATGATGTTTATTATTTTACTTATAATACATTTGTTTTTCTGAAATTTTGCCAAAAAACAATGTTCACGATGTCGACAGATGAATATATTTGCCTCAGAATTACAAGAGCCAACAATTTCGAAAGTAGAATATTTCTTTACTTCGCTAACCGAATCATTGCAAACGTTAAGTAAAGTGCGTGCCTTTCAAAACAGTCAGATGCAAATTACGATACAACGTTTCCAAGAAATGGTACGTGTCATTGTTTTTTAATTTCCGTTTATTTAATCAAAGGAAATTTAATTGAAATATCCGCAAAACTTGAGGACAAAATGTTATTGTAATTTTACGCAACATATATGATGATGATAAAGGATAAGTATACGGAACTGAAAATGGAAAGTAGCGAGCAGAAAAAGAAACTGATGGAGCTACAAAGTAGATTGATACATCCGTCAAATGATGATTCTAGGTTAATAAAATCTGTTAATCAAAGAACTATTGCAAAAATCAAGTATAATCAATATTACTTCTGCTCAAAGGCTATAATAGAATTGGACCGAAATGGGTACAAAACAGGCAAATATATCTATACGTTCTATTCTATGCAAAGGCAAATATTTCGAAGAGAAAAGATGTGTTACTTACAAATTACTTATGTTCCTAGATATCTCACTAATTCAGGCTTCTTGTCTTGCAGAACTAATCATTCATTTAACATGTAAAGGGGTCGATGAATAGTAAAACATTTTTATATTTCATAGCCTCACTCGATACGTCGATTCGATCACGCAAAATATCGGACATTAATTGCATCTACATCTTCAGACTTGTAATTTGTATTGTATAACGGGTGGTGATCCACGGTCATTCGCGGCGTGTCGTATACCCTTTTGTAATACCGCGTCGAGGCAATCTAGAAAGAAGCCGTGAGTTCAGTATCCCGCGACCCCAATTTGCGCATTCGGCTAGAAGCAGTCGAGCGAAAGAGTATTTCGAAATTTCGAGGGTTATCTTGAACCGTGTTTCCCCGGGTTGCGTGGTTTACTAGTTTTTGCTACTTTTTGAGTAGCTGGCGCCCAAAAAGTCCCAGCCTTGCAGCTTCGAAATACTCGCTGGATAGGAAATTTATTGTTCTGTACTTTGCGTTGCCGAATCACGCGGATATTCTGTACCCCGATATAACCCCGGATTAAACTTCTGGATACCCCGTTATTATTGGTTCTATATACCCTTTTCTTGAGAATTGAAACGAGAAAAACCGTCACAGTACATAATTATACATGACTGCATAGGAAGGATATCATATACTTTTATAATGAATGCGATATAAGAATATAAAACGAAGAACTATCCACTCCCATCAGGAGTAAAAACAATGTTTGGTACGCAAAGTTCATTGCAAAATATAATCAAGCAGTTAATATATCAAATCACTGCACACAATAAATCACTGAATGTATAATGATATGAATAGTAAGAAAAACATATTTACCTGTTAGATGTTTATAAATTCAAATTTAAAAGTCCAAGTCACATTTAATATATTATTGTTTAACAAGGTGATTTAATGTTGTTTCAAATAGGCGTGCAGAACTAGCTCGTACTTCTGTCAATGTAATTTCAATCGAAAAATACAAAGGATAAGAGGAAATATTCTCCAATATATAACATATATAAATCAACGGATGCAAGAGAGAGCACTCGATCTCGGTGTAACGAGACCGGGGCGTCATCCTGCAGTAATCGTATAACGCCTGTTCCGAGATGGTGTAGAGAGTGAATGTGGAGGGTGAAAAGCATAAAATAACAACAATGTAACTAAAGAGAAAGAGAAAGAGAATATGTGGCAGCATTGCATTTATTAAGAGGAAATCCTAGAAATATAAAACAACAGATTATATATCATACTGTAAGGGTAAGGTACAACGAAATAGACGATATCGTGAGAGAAACTAAAAAAATCGAGAAACTTAAAAAGAAAATAATAATTTAGATTGAGCGAATCAATATGACTGATCCCGGCAAGCTTAATGGAAAACGCATAACGATGAATCGGTTAGAGAATAAGATAGATGTTGGTCGCGGTTTGAGTGGCCCTGGGAATCCTTTGCCCGCATCAGGGCAGGCAGTAGGATGGTGGCGAGCCTGCCCTCCTGTTGCTTGGATCTATAGGATTCACATTCTATTGTAGAGTAGAAGCAGATAATTATAATGCTTTTCATAGAAGATTACAGCTTACTTAATTCGAAACGTTGAAATGAGATGAGTCATGGCATTGTATCATGCATTAGTACTCTATTGTCTCGACATGTAGACACTACGAAGGGCAATCCTGTTGCATGGAGCTGTAGAATTTACATTCTTATGAAGTTTCAAAGCAGATAAGCATAGAGCTATGCATAAGAGATTACAGCATTCTTACTTTGAAACGATGAAATGGGATGCGCCAGCGCATTGCATGGAGAATTCTAGCTCTATTGCTTTAACAGACAGACACTACGGAGCGCCATGCCGTTGCATGGAATTATATAGTTCACATTCTATTGAAGACCTCTAACAGTTAAGCACAATGTTATGGACATATGATTACAGATTCTTTGCATTGAAACGTTGAAATGAGATGCGACATCGCGCTGCATGAAGTATTAGAAATGTCTTGCTTGGACACGTAGAGATCTGGAAACGATATTCTGTTGCAAGTAAGTATAGGTTTCACATCCTTCTAAGGTCTAGATGCAGAAAAAATTAACATATTGCATAGAACATTGCAATTTACCATGAATCATTGAAATGACTTGCGACATCGTGTTGAATGAAGCAATAGAATTCTATTGCTCCGATAAGTAAACAAATGGAAACGCTATTTCCGAGCAAGGAAGTGTGGCATTTACATCCTTTTGGAGTGTAGACAAGGTATACATAACATTGCACAATGAATACTATATCTTATCATGAAACATAGATATGAGATGCGATATCCCGTTCTAAGAAGCATGAGAACTCTATTGCTTCGAAACGTAGCCATCTGCAAACGCTATTTCCTAGCAAGGGAGTGTTGCATTTACATTCTTTTGATGTGTAGACGAGGTATACATGACACTTCGCAATGAATATTATATCTTATCATGAAACATAGAAATGAGATGCGATATCGCGATCTAAGAAGCATTAGAACGCTATTGCTACGATACGTAGACATCTGCAAACGCTATTTCCTAGCAAGAAATAGTCGCATTTACATTCTTTTGAAGTGAATACGAGGTATACATGACACTTCGCAATGAATATTATATCTTATCACGAAACATAGAAATGAGATGCGATATCGCGACTTAAGTAACATTAGAACCCTATTGCTACGATACGTAGACATCTGAATACGCTATTTCCTAGAAAGGATGTGACGCATTTACATTCGTTTGAAGTGAATACTAGGTATACATGACACTTCGCAATGAATATTATATCTTATCATGAAGCATAGGAATGAGATGCGATATCGCGTTTTGAGAAGCATTGGAACTCTATTGCTACGATACGTAGACATCTGCAAACGCTATTTCCTAGCATGGAAGTGTCGCATTTACATTCTTTTGAAGTGAATTCGCGGTGTACATGGCACTTCGCAATGAATATTACATCTTATAATGAAACATAGAAGTGAGATGCGATATCGCGATTTAAGAAGCATTAGAACTCCATTGCCTCGACGCGTAGACATCTGCAGACGCTATTTCCTAGCATGGAAGTGTCGCATTTACATTCGTTTGGAGTGAATACGAGGTATACATGACACTTCGCAATGAATATTATATCTTAACATGCAGCATAGAAATGTGATGCGATATCGCGTTTTGAGAAGCATTAGAACTCTATTGCTACGATACGTAGACATCTGCAAACGCTATTTCCTAGCATGGAAGTGTCGCATTTACATTCTTTTGAAGTGAATACGAGGTGTACATGACAATGCGCAATGAATATTATATGTTACCTGGAAACCTAGAAATGAGATGCGATATCGCCTTTTGAGAAGCATTAGAACACTATTGCTACGATACGTAGATATCTGCAAACGCTATTTCCTAGCAAGCAATAGTCGCATTTACATTCTTTTGAAGTGAATTCGAGGTTTACATGACACTTCGGAATGAATATTATAACTTATCACGAGACATAGAAATGGGATGCGATATCGCGATCTAAGAAGCATTAGAACGCTATTGCTACGATACGTAGACATCTGCAAACGCTACTTCCTAGCATGGTAGTGTCTAATTTTCATTCTTTTGAAGTGAATACGAGGTATACATAACACTCCACAATGAATATTATATCTTATCACGAAACATAAATGTAATTAGACATCTCGTTTTGAGAAGCATTAGAACTCTATTGCTACGATACGTAGACATCTGCAAACGCTATTTCCTAGCATGTAAGTGTCGCATTTACATTCTTTTGAAGTGAATACGAGGTATACATGACATTACACAATGAATATTATATCTTATCACGAAACATAGAAATCAAATGCGACATCTCGTTTTAAGAAGCATTAGAACTCTATTGCTACGATACGTAGACATCTGCAAACGCTATTTCTTAGGATGGAAGTGTTGCATATACATTTTATTGAAGTGAATACGAGGTATACATGACACTTCGCAATGAATATTATATGTTATCATGAAACATAGAAGTGAGATACGATATCGCGTTTGAAGAAGCATTAGAACCCTATTGCTACGATACGTAGATATCTGCAAACCTTATTTCCTAGCAAGGAAGTGTCACATTTACATTCTCTTGAGGTGAATCCGAGGTATCACGTCCGGTGAAAATATTTTCCGTTGCTCCGGAGGCTTTACGACACGAGCCTATTTTTCGGAAATAGAAATACGATGCTTGAACCCCACATTGGGGTGGCTAACGATCTAGAACTAGTGGTTTCGACTCCTCGGTAGGGGATCTCGAGTCAGAGTGTGTGCTCTGGAGACGCGTCTCTGACCTCCTCGGTTCGCGGGGCGCTACGGTCGTGGACGCTCGTGGTAGGGAGATGGCGGTCCCGCGAGTGGGGTACTCGCGTCTCGAGGCGGAGAGAGCCCGGTCCAGCGAGTGGGGATCCGCGGCTCGTGGTGGGGCTAGCGGCGCATGCCGCTGGCCGGACGCATCTTACTTAGTGTAACTTAGATCTAGGAATTCTTATATGTGCGTCATGATATGGTATGTATGTCCTGGCTTAGAAGTAATATATAGGTACTAGCAGATCCTGTTCCCGGAATTGGAAAGGACCCCATTCAGGTGATGGGCTGCGGCTACGTCTTCCTGCAGGACGGAATCCTCGGTGCGAGGGAGATAGGGCTGCCCGTCCTTGGTGCCGGCGAGACAGGTATACTCGGTGGTGCGAGTGAGACACTGGTGCCCGGTATGAGCGAGACAGGTATACTCGGCGGTGCGAGTGAGGCAGCGGAACTGGGTGTGAGTGAGCGCGTGCAGGTATGTGCGCGCGAACACTTCCAGTTGCTGGTTCTGCAGGCGAGTTTGGCTGGTTGCATGCGTCCAGGGGTTGATGCTGGGGGGTGCGAGAAGGTTGATGGGTGGCAGGCGGTACGCCTGACGTCACAAAATGCGACACTTCCTTTCTAGGAAATTACATTCCCAGATATCTCAGTATCGATGCTATAAAGTTCTAATTCTCCTTAAAACGCAACATCATACCTCATCTCTATGTCTCATGATAAGATATAATATTCATTGCGAGGTGTTATGTATTCCTCGTCTACACTTCAAATGAATGTGAACGCGACACTTCCTTTCTAGGAAATAGCGTCTCCAGATATCTACGTATCGTAGCAATAGAGTTCTAATGCTTCTTATAACGCGATATCGCATCTCATTTCTATGTTTCATGATAAGGTATAATATTCATTGCGAAGTGTCACTTGTACCTCGTATTCACTTCAAATGAATGTGAACGCGACACTTCCTTTCTAGGAAATAGCGTCTCCAGATATCTACGTATCGTAGCAATAGAGTTCTAATGCTACTTGAAACGCGAAATCGTTTCAAATTTCTATGTTTCATGATAAGATATAATATTCGTTGCGAAGTGTCATGTATACCTCGTATTCGCTTCAAATGAATGTAAATGCGACTCTTCCTTGCTAGGAAATAGCGTTTGCAGATGTCTACGTATCGTAGCAATAGAGTTCTAGTGCTACTTAAATCGCTATATCGCATCTCATTCCTATGTTTCGTGATAAGATATAATATTCATTGCCAAGTGTCATGTATACCTCGAATTCACTTCAAAGGAATGTAAGTGCGACACCTCCATGCTAGGAAATAGCGTTTGCAGATGTCTCCGCATCGAGGCCATAGAATTCTATTGCTTCTTAAAACGCGATATCGCATCTCTCTTCTATGTTTCATGATAAGATATAATATTCATTGCGAAGTGTCACGTATACATCGTATTCACTCCAAACGAATGTAAATGCGACACTTCCTAGCTAGGAAATAGCGTATTCAGATTTCTGCTTATCGTAGCAATAGAGTTCTAATACTACATAAATAGCGATTTCGCATCTCATTTCCATGTTTCGTGATAAGATGTAGTATTCATTGCGAAGTGTCATGTATACCTCGCATTCACTTCAGAAGAATGTAAATGAGACTATTGCTTGCTAGGAAATAGCGTTTGAAAATGTCTACGTAACTTAGCAATAGCGTTCTAATGCTACTTAAATCGCGATATCGCATCTCATTTCTATGCTTCATGATAAGATATAATATTCATTGCGAAGTGTCACGTATACATCGTATTCACTCCAAACGAATGTAAATGCGACACTTCCTAGCTAGGAAATAGCGTATTCAGATGTCTGCTTATCGTAGCAATAGAGTTCTAATACTACATAAATAGCGATTTCGCATCTCATTTCCATGTTTCGTGATAAGATGTAGTATTCATTGCGAAGTGTCATGTATACCTCGCATTCACTTCAGAAGAATGTAAATGAGACTATTGCTTGCTAGCAAATAGCGTTTGAAAATGTCTACGTAACTTAGCAATAGCGTTCTAATGCTACTTAAATCGCGATATCGCATCTCATTTCTATGCTTCATGATAAGATATAATATTCATTGCGAAGTGTCACGTATACATCGTATTCACTCCAAACGAATGTAAATGCGACACTTCCTAGCTAGGAAATAGCGTATTCAGATGTCTGCTTATCGTAGCAATAGAGTTCTAATACTACATAAATAGCGATTTCGCGTCTCATTTCCATGTTTCGTGATAAGATGTAGTATTCATTGCGAAGTGTCATGTATACCTCGCTTTCACTTCAGAAGAATGTAAATGAGACTATTGCTTGCTAGGAAATAGCGTTTGAAAATGTCTACGTATCTTAGCAATAGCGTTCTAATGCTACTTAAATCGCGATATCGCACCTCATTTATATGTAACGTGATAAGATATAACACTCATTGCGAAGTATCATGTATACCTCGTATTCACTTCAAAAGAATGTAAATGCGACGTTTCCATCCTAGGATATAGCGTTTGCAGATGTCTACGTATCGTAGCAATAGAGTCCTAATGCTTCATAAATCGGGATGTCGCATTTCTTTTCTATGTTCCGTGATAAGATATAATATTCATTGCGAAGTGTCATGTATACCTCCTATTCACTCCAAACGAATGTAAATGCGAATCTTCCTTGCTAGGAAATAGCATTTGCAGATGTCTACGTATCGTAGCAATAGAGTTATAATGCTTCTCAAAACGCGATATCGCATCTCATTTCTATGTTTCGTGATAAGATGTAATATTCATTGCGAAGTGTCATGTATACCTCCTATTCACGCCAAACGAATGTAAATGCGACACTATCATGCTAGGAAATAGCGTTTGCAGATGTCTCCGCATCGAGGCCATAGAGTTCTAATGCTTCTCAAAACGCCATATCGCACCCCATTTCCATGTTTCGTGATAAGATATAATATTCATTGCGAGGTGTAATGTATACCTCGTATTCACTCCAAACGAATGTAAATGCGATACTTCCTTGCTGGGAAATAGCGTATTCAGATGTCTACGTATCGTAGCAATAGTGTTCTAATGCTTCTCAAAACGCGATATCGCATCTCATGGCTATGTTTCGTGATAAGATATAATATTTATTGCGAAGTGTCATGTATACCTCGTATACACTTCAAAAGAATGTAAATGCGACGTTTCCATCTTAGGATATAGTGTATGCAGATGTCTACGTATCGTAGCAAAAGTGTCCTAATGCTTCTTAAAACGAGATGTCGCATTTCATTTCTATGTTTCGTGATAAGATATAATATTTATTGCGAAGTGTCATGTATACCTCCTATTCACTCCAAACGAATGTAAATGCGAATCTTCCTTGCTAGGAAATAGCGTTTGCAGATGTCTACGTATCGTAGCAATAGAGTTCTAATGCTACTTAAATCGCGATATCGCATCTCATTTATATGTTCCGTGATAAGATATAATATTCATTGCCAAGTGTCATGTATACCTCGAATTCACTTCAAAGGAATGTAAGTGCGACACCTCCATGCTAGGAAATAGCGTTTGCAGATGTCTCCGCATCGAGGCCATAGAGTTCTAATGCTTCTTAAAATGCGATATCGCATCTCATTTCTATATTTCGTGATAAGATATAATATTCATTGCGATGTGTCATGTATACCTCGTATTCACTTCAATAGAATGTAAATGCGACTATTGCTTGCTAGGAAATAGCGTTTGCAGATGTCTACGTATCGTAGCAATAGAGTTCTAATGCTACTTAAATCGCGATATCGCATCTCATTTATATGTTTCGTGATAAGATATAATATTCATTGAGAAGTGTCATGCATACCTCGTATTCACTTCAAAAGAAAGTAAATGCGAAGTTTCCATCCTTGGGAATATTGTTTGCAGATGTCTACTTGTCGTAGAAAAGGGGTCCTAATGCTTCTTAAAGCGAGATGTCGCATTTCATTTCTATGTTTCGTGATAAGATATAATATTCATTGCGAAGTGCTATGTATACCTCGTTTTCACTCCAAACGAATGTAAAGGCGACACTTCCTTGCTAGGAAATAGCGTATTCAGATGTCTACGTATCGTAGCAATAGAGTTCTAATGCTACTTAAATCGCGATATCGCATCTCATTTATATGTTTCGTGATAAGATATAATATTCATTGAGAAGTGTCATGCATACCTCGTATTCACTTCAAAAGAAAGTAAATGCGAAGTTTCCATCCTTGGGAATATTGTTTGCAGATGTCTACTTGTCGTAGAAAAGGGGTCCTAATGCTTCTTAAAGCGAGATGTCGCATTTCATTTCTATGTTTCGTGATAAGATATAATATTCATTGCGATGTGTCATGTATACCTCGTATTCACTTCAATAGAATGTAAATGCGACTATTGCTTGCTAGGAAATAGCGTTTGCAGATGTCTACGTATCGTAGCAATAGAGTTCTAATGCTACTTAAATCGCGATATCGCATCTCATTTATATGTTTCGTGATAAGATATAATATTCATTGAGAAGTGTCATGCATACCTCGTATTCACTTCAAAAGAAAGTAAATGCGAAGTTTCCATCCTTGGGAATATTGTTTGCAGATGTCTACTTGTCGTAGAAAAGGGGTCCTAATGCTTCTTCAAGCGAGATGTCGCATTTCATTTCTATGTTTCGTGATAAGATATAATATTCATTGCGAAGTGCTATGTATACCTCGTTTTCACTCCAAACGAATGTAAAGGCGACACTTCCTTGCTAGGAAATAGCGTATTCAGATGTCTACGTATCGTAGCAATAGAGTTCTAATGCTACTTAAAGCGCGATATCGCATCTCGTTTCTATGTTTCGTGATAAGATATAATAATCATTGCGAAGTGTCATGTATACCTCGTATTCACTTCAGAAGAATGTAAATGCGACTATTGATTTCTAGGAAATAGCGTTTGCAGATGTCTACGTATCGTAGCAATAGGGTTCTAATGCTACTTAAATAGCGATATCGCATCTCATTCCTATGTTTCGTGATAAGATACAATGTTAATTGCGAAGTGTCACGTATACCTCGTATTCACTTCAAAGGAACGTAAATGCGAATCTTCCTTGCTAGGCGATAGCGTTTGCAGATGCCTACGCATCGTAGCAATATAGATCTAATGCTTCTTAGATCGCGATATCGCATCTCATTTCTATGTTTCGTGATAAGATATAATATGCATTCCGAAGTGTCATGTATACCTCGAATTCACTTCAAAAGAATGTAAGTGCGACACTTCCATGCTAGGAAATAGCTTTTGCAGATGTCTCCGCATCGAGGCCATAGAGTTCTAATGCTTCTTATAACGCGATATCGCATCTCTCTTCTATGTTTCATGATAAGATATAATATTCATTACGAAGTGTCATTTATACCTCGTATTCACTTCAAAAGAATGTAAATGCGACTATTGCTTGCTAGGAAATAGCATTTGCAGATGTCTACGTATCGTAGCAATAGAGTTCTAATGCTACTTAAATCGCGATATCGCATCTCATTTATATGTTCCGTGATAAGATATAATATTCATTGCCAAGTGTCATGTATACCTCGAATTCACTTCAAAGGAATGTAAGTGCGACACCTCCATGCTAGGAAATAGCGTTTGCAGATGTCTCCGCATCGAGGCCATAGAGTTCTAATGCTTCTTAAAATGCGATATCGCATCTCATTTCTATATTTCGTGATAAGATATAATATTCATTGCGATGTGTCATGTATACCTCGTGTTCACTTCAATAGAATGTAAATGCGACTATTGCTTGCTAGGAAATAGCGTTTGCAGATGTCTACGTATCGTAGCAATAGAGTTCTAATGCTACTTAAATCGCGATATCGCATCTCATTTATATGTTTCGTGATAAGATATAATATTCATTGAGAAGTGTCATGCATACCTCGTATTCACTTCAAAAGAAAGTAAATGCGAAGTTTCCATCCTTGGGAATATTGTTTGCAGATGTCTACTTGTCGTAGAAAAGGGGTCCTAATGCTTCTTAAAGCGAGATGTCGCATTTCGTTTCTATGTTTCGTGATAAGATATAATATTCATTGCGAAGTGCTATGTATACCTCGTTTTCACTCCAAACGAATGTAAAGGCGACACTTCCTTGCTAGGAAATAGCGTATTCAGATGTCTACGTATCGTAGCAATAGAGTTCTAATGCTACTTAAATCGCGATATCGCATCTCGTTTCTATGTTTCGTGATAAGATGTAGTATTCATTGCGAAGTGTCATGTATACCTCGCATTCACTTCAGAAGAATGTAAATGATACTATTGCTTGCTAGGAAATAGCGTTTGCAGATGTCTACGTATCGTAGCAATAGAGTTCTAATGCTACTTAAATCGCGATATCGCACCTCATATATATGTAACGTGATAAGATATAATAATCATTGCGAAGTGTCATCTATACCTCGTATTCACTTCAGAAGAATGTAAATGCGACTATTGATTTCTAGGAAATAGCGTTTGCAGATGTCTACGTATCGTAGCAATAGGATTCTAATGCTACTTAAATAGCGATATCGCATCTCATTCCTATGTTTCGTGATAAGATACAATGTTAATTGCGAAGTGTCACGTATACCTCGTATTCACTTCAAAGGAACGTAAATGCGAATCTTCCTTGCTAGGCGATAGCGTTTGCAGATGCCTACGCATCGTAGCAATATAAATCTAATGCTTCTTAGATCGCGATATCGCATCTCATTTCTATGTTTCGTGATAAGATATAATATGCATTCCGAAGTGTCATGTATACCTCGAATTCACTTCAAAAGAATGTAAGTGCGACACTTCCATGCTAGGAAATAGCTTTTGCAGATGTCTCCGCATCGAGGCCATAGAGTTCTAATGCTTCTTATAACGCGATATCGCATCTCTCTTCTATGTTTCATGATAAGATATAATATTCATTACGAAGTGTCATTTATACCTCGTATTCACTTCAAAAGAATGTAAATGCGACTATTGCTTGCTAGGAAATAGCATTTGCAGATGTCTACGTATCGTAGCAATAGAGTTCTAATGCTACTTAAATCGCGATATCGCATCTCATTTATATGTTCCGTGATAAGATATAATATTCATTGCCAAGTGTCATGTATACCTCGAATTCACTTCAAAGGAATGTAAGTGCGACACCTCCATGCTAGGAAATAGCGTTTGCAGATGTCTCCGCATCGAGGCCATAGAGTTCTCATGCTTCTTATAACGCGATATCGCATCTCTCTTCTATGTTTCATGATAAGATATAATATTCATTACGAAGTGTCATGTATACCTCGTATTCACATCAAAGGAATGTAAATGCGACTATTGCTTGCTAGGAAATAGCGTTTGCAGATGTCTACGTATCGTAGCAATAGAGTTCTAGTGCTACTTAAATCGCGATATCGCATCTCATTTATATGTTTCGTTATAAGATATAATATTTAATGCGAAGTGTCAGGTATACCTCGTATTCACTTCAAAAGAATGTAAATGCGACGTTTCCATCCTAGGATATAGTGTATGCAGATGTCTACGTATCGTAGCAAAAGTGTCCTAATGCTTCTTAAAACGAGATGTCGCATTTCATTTCTATGTTTCGTGATAAGATATAATATTCATTGCGAAGTGTCATGTATACCTCCTATTCACTCCGAACGAATGTAAATGCGAATCTTCCTTGCTAGGAAATAGCGTTTGCAGATGTCTACGTATCGTAGCAATAGAGTTCTAATGCTTCTCAAAACGCGATATCGCATCTCATTTCCATGTTTCGTGATAAGATATAATATTCATTGCGAAGTGTCATGTATACCTCCTATTCACGCCAAACGAATGTAAATGCGAATCTTCCTTGCTAGGAAATAGCGTTTGCAGATGTCTACGTATCGTAGCAATAGAGTTCTAATGCTTCTCAAATCGCGATATCGCATCTCATTTCTATGTTTCGTGATAAGATATAATATTTATTGCGAAGTGTCATGTATACCTCCTATTCACTCCAAACGAATGTAAATGCGAATCTTCCTTGCTAGGAAATAGCATTTGCGGATGTCTACGTATCGTAGCAATAGAGTTCTAATGCTTTTCAAAACGCGATATCACATCTCATTTCTATGTTTCGTGATAAGATATAATATTCATTGCGAAGTGTCATGTATACCTCCTATACACGCCAAACGAATGTAAATGCGAATCTTCCTTGCTAGGAAATAGCGTTTGCAGATGTCTACGTATCGTAGCAATAGAGTTCTAATGCTTCCTAAAACGCGATATCGCACCTCACTTCTATGTTTCATGATATGATATAATATTCATTGCGAAGTGTCATGTATAACTCGTATTCACTTCAAAAGAATGTAAATGCGACTATAGCTTGCTAGGAAATAGCGTTTGCAGATGTCTACGTATCGTAGCAATAGAGTTCTAATGCTTTTCAAAACGCGATATCACATCTCATTTATATGTTTCGTGATAAGATATAATATTCATTGTGAAGTGTCATGTATACCTCGTATTCACTTCAGAAGAATGTAAATGCGACTATTGCTTGCTAGGAAATAGCATTTGCAGATGTCTACGTATCGTAGCAATAGAGTTCTAATGCTACTTAAATCGCGATATCGCATCTCATTTATATGTTCCGTGATAAGATATAATATTCATTGCCAAGTGTCATGTATACCTCGAATTCACTTCAAAGGAATGTAAGTGCGACACCTCCATGCTAGGAAATAGCGTTTGCAGATGTCTCCGCATCGAGGCCATAGAGTTCTAATGCTTCTAAAAATGCGATATCGCACCTCATTTCTATATTTCGTGATAAGATATAATATTCATTGCGATGTGTCATGTATACCTCGTATTCACTTCAATAGAATGTAAATGCGACTATTGCTTGCTAGGAAATAGCGTTTGCAGATGTCTACGTATCGTAGCAATAGAGTTCTAATGCTACTTAAATCGCGATATCGCATCTCATTTATATGTTTCGTGATAAGATATAATATTCATTGAGAAGTGTCATGCATACCTCGTATTCACTTCAAAAGAAAGTAAATGCGAAGTTTCCATCCTTGGGAATATTGTTTGCAGATGTCTACTTGTCGTAGAAAAGGGGTCCTAATGCTTCTTAAAGCGAGATGTCGCATTTCGTTTCTATGTTTCGTGATAAGATATAATATTCATTGCGAAGTGCTATGTATACCTCGTTTTCACTCCAAACGAATGTAAAGGCGACACTTCCTTGCTAGGAAATAGCGTATTCAGATGTCTACGTATCGTAGCAATAGAGTTCTAATGCTACTTAAATCGCGATATCGCATCTCGTTTCTATGTTTCGTGATAAGATGTAGTATTCATTGCGAAGTGTCATGTATACCTCGCATTCACTTCAGAAGAATGTAAATGATACTATTGCTTGCTAGGAAATAGCGTTTGCAGATGTCTACGTATCGTAGCAATAGAGTTCTAATGCTACTTAAATCGCGATATCGCACCTCATATATATGTAACGTGATAAGATATAATAATCATTGCGAAGTGTCATGTATACCTCGTATTCACTTCAGAAGAATGTAAATGCGACTATTGATTTCTAGGAAATAGCGTTTGCAGATGTCTACGTATCGTAGCAATAGGATTCTAATGCTACTTAAATAGCGATATCGCATCTCATTCCTATGTTTCGTGATAAGATACAATGTTAATTGCGAAGTGTCACGTATACCTCGTATTCACTTCAAAGGAACGTAAATGCGAATCTTCCTTGCTAGGCGATAGCGTTTGCAGATGCCTACGCATCGTAGCAATATAGATCTAATGCTTCTTAGATCGCGATATCGCATCTCATTTCTATGTTTCGTGATAAGATATAATATGCATTCCGAAGTGTCATGTATACCTCGAATTCACTTCAAAAGAATGTAAGTGCGACACTTCCATGCTAGGAAATAGCTTTTGCAGATGTCTCCGCATCGAGGCCATAGAGTTCTAATGCTTCTTATAACGCGATATCGCATCTCTCTTCTATGTTTCATGATAAGATATAATATTCATTACGAAGTGTCATTTATACCTCGTATTCACTTCAAAAGAATGTAAATGCGACTATTGCTTGCTAGGAAATAGCATTTGCAGATGTCTACGTATCGTAGCAATAGAGTTCTAATGCTACTTAAATCGCGATATCGCATCTCATTTATATGTTCCGTGATAAGATATAATATTCATTGCCAAGTGTCATGTATACCTCGAATTCACTTCAAAGGAATGTAAGTGCGACACCTCCATGCTAGGAAATAGCGTTTGCAGATGTCTCCGCATCGAGGCCATAGAGTTCTGATGCTTCTTAAAATGCGATATCGCATCTCATTTCTATATTTCGTGATAAGATATAATATTCATTGCGATGTGTCATGTATACCTCGTATTCACTTCAATAGAATGTAAATGCGACTATTGCTTGCTAGGAAATAGCGTTTGCAGATGTCTACGTATCGTAGCAATAGAGTTCTAATGCTACTTAAATCGCGATATCGCATCTCATTTATATGTTTCGTGATAAGATATAATATTCATTGAGAAGTGTCATGCATACCTCGTATTCACTTCAAAAGAATGTAAATGCGAAGTTTCCATCCTTGGGAATATTGTTTGCAGATGTCTACTTGTCGTAGAAAAGGGGTCCTAATGCTTCTTAAAGCGAGATGTCGCATTTCATTTCCATGTTTCGTGATAAGATATAATATTCATTGCGAAGTGCTATGTATACCTCGTTTTCACTCCAAACGAATGTAAAGGCGACACTTCCTTGCTAGGAAATAGCGTATTCAGATGTCTACGTATCGTAGCAATAGAGTTCTAATGCTACTTAAATCGCGATATCGCACCTCATATATATGTAGCGTGATAAGATATAATAATCATTGCGAAGTGTCATGTATACCTCGTATTCACTTCAGAAGAATGTAAATGCGACTATTGATTTCTAGGAAATAGCGTTTGCAGATGTCTACGTATCGTAGCAATAGGGTTCTAATGCTACTTAAATAGCGATATCGCATCTCATTCCTATGTTTCGTGATAAGATACAATGTTAATTGCGAAGTGTCACGTATACCTCGTACTCACTTCAAAGGAACGTAAATGCGAATCTTCCTTGCTAGGCGATAGCGTTTGCAGATGCCTACGCATCGTAGCAATATAGATCTAATGCTTCTTAGATCGCGATATCGCATCTCATTTCTATGTTTCGTGATAAGATATAATATGCATTCCGAAGTGTCATGTATACCTCGAATTCACTTCAAAAGAATGTAAGTGCGACACTTCCATGCTAGGAAATAGCTTTTGCAGATGTCTCCGCATCGCGGCCATAGAGTTCTAATGCTTCTTATAACGCGATATCGCATCTCTCTTCTATGTTTCATGATAAGATATAATATTCATTACGAAGTGTCATGTATACCTCGTATTCACATCAAAGGAATGTAAATGCGACTATTGCTTGCTAGGAAATAGCGTTTGCAGATGTCTACGTATCGTAGCAATAGAGTTCTAGTGCTACTTAAATCGCGATATCGCATCTCATTTATATGTTTCGTTATAAGATATAATATTTAATGCGAAGTGTCAGGTATACCTCGTATTCACTTCAAAAGAATGTAAATGCGACGTTTCCATCCTAGGATATAGTGTATGCAGATGTCTACGTATCGTAGCAAAAGTGTCCTAATGCTTCTTAAAACGAGATGTCGCATTTCATTTCTATGTTTCGTGATAAGATATAATATTCATTGCGAAGTGTCATGTATACCTCCTATTCACTCCGAACGAATGTAAATGCGAATCTTCCTTGCTAGGAAATAGCGTTTGCAGATGTCTACGTATCGTAGCAATAGAGTTCTAATGCTTCTCAAAACGCGATATCGCATCTCATTTCCATGTTTCGTGATAAGATATAATATTCATTGCGAAGTGTCATGTATACCTCCTATTCACGCCAAACGAATGTAAATGCGAATCTTCCTTGCTAGGAAATAGCGTTTGCAGATGTCTACGTATCGTAGCAATAGAGTTCTAATGCTTCTCAAATCGCGATATCGCATCTCATTTCTATGTTTCGTGATAAGATATAATATTTATTGCGAAGTGTCATGTATACCTCCTATTCACTCCAAACGAATGTAAATGCGAATCTTCCTTGCTAGGAAATAGCATTTGCGGATGTCTACGTATCGTAGCAATAGAGTTCTAATGCTTTTCAAAACGCGATATCACATCTCATTTCTATGTTTCGTGATAAGATATAATATTCATTGCGAAGTGTCATGTATACCTCCTATACACGCCAAACGAATGTAAATGCGAATCTTCCTTGCTAGGAAATAGCGTTTGCAGATGTCTACGTATCGTAGCAATAGAGTTCTAATGCTTCCTAAAACGCGATATCGCACCTCACTTCTATGTTTCATGATATGATATAATATTCATTGCGAAGTGTCATGTATAACTCGTATTCACTTCAAAAGAATGTAAATGCGACTATAGCTTGCTAGGAAATAGCGTTTGCATATGTCTACGTATCGTAGCAATAGAGTTCTAATGCTTTTCAAAACGCGATATCACATCTCATTTATATGTTTCGTGATAAGATATAATATTCATTGAGAAGTGTCATGTATACCTCGTATTCACTTCAGAAGAATGTAAATGCGACTATTGATTTCTAGGAAATAGCGTTTGCAGATGTCTACGTATCGTAGCAATAGGGTTCTAATGCTACTTAAATAGCGATATCGCATCTCATTTCTATGTTTCGTGATAAGATACAATGTTAATTGCGAAGTGTCACGTATACCTCGTATTCACTTCAAAGGAACGTAAATGCGAATCTTCCTTGCTAGGCGATAGCGTTTGCAGATGCCTACGCATCGTAGCAATATAGATCTAATGCTTCTTAGATCGCGATGTCGCATCTCATTTCTATGTTTCGTGATAAGATATAATATGCATTCCGAAGTGTCATGTATACCTCGAATTCACTTCAAAAGAATGTAAGTGCGACACTTCCATGCTAGGAAATAGCTTTTGCAGATGTCTCCGCATCGAGGCCATGGAGTTTTAATGCTTCTTATAACGCGATATCGCATCTCTCTTCTATGTTTCATGATAAGATATAATATTCATTACGAAGTGTCATGTATACCTCGTATTCACATCAAAGGAATGTAAATGCGACTCTTCCTTGCTAGGAAATAGCGTTTGCAGATGTCTACGTATCGAAGCAATAGAGTTACAATGCCTCTTTAAGCGCGATATCGCATCTCAATTATATGTTTCTTGATAAGATATAATTTTCTTTGACAAGTGTTATGTACACCTCGTCTACAATTTAAAATAATGTAAATGCCACACTTCCTCGCTAGGAAATGCGTTTGCAGATGTCTACGTATCGAAGCAATATAGTTGTAATACTTCTTAGAAAGCGATATCGCATCCCATTTCTATGTTTCATACTAAGATATAATATTTATTGCGAAGTGTTATGTACACCACGTCTACACTTTAAGATAATGTAAATGCCACACTTCCTCGCTAGGAAATGCGTTTGCAGATGTCTACGTATCGAAGCAATATAGTTGTAATACTTCTTAGAAAGCGATATCGCATCCCATTTCTATGTTTCATACTAAGATATAATATTTATTACGAAGTGTTATGTACACCACGTCTACACTTTAAGATAATTTAAATACCACACATCCATGCTAGGAAATAGCAATTCCAGATCTCTACATATCGATGCAATGGAGTTCTAATGCTTCTTGTAACACGATATCGCATCTCATTTCCATGTCTCATGGTAAGATATAATATGCAGTGCGAAGCGTATTGAATACCTCGTCTACAATTCACAAAAATGTAAATGCCACAATTCATTGCTAGGAAATGCATTTCCAGATGTCTACGTTTCGAAGCAATGGACTTCTAATGCTCCTTAAAACGCGATATCGCATCTGATTTCTATGTTTCATAATGTGATATAATATAAATTGCAAAGTATTATGTATACCTCGTCTGCACTTCAAAAGAATGTAAATGGCACAGTTCCTTGCTAGGAAATGGCATTTCCAGATGTCTACGTATCGAATCAATAGAGTTCTAATGCTTCTCAAAACGCGATATCGCATCGCAGTTCTATGTTTCATGATAAGATGTAATATTCATTGCGAAGGTTTAAGTGCACCTCGTCTGCACTTCAAAAGATTGTAAATGCCACACATCGTTGTGTACCTCGTCTGCACTTCAAAATATTGTAAATGCCATAATTCCATGCTAGGAAGTAGCGTTTCCAGTTGTCTACGTATCGAAGCAATAGAGATCTAATGATTCTTAAAATGCGATATCGCATCCCATTTCTATGCTTCATGATAGGATATAATATTCATTGCGAAGTGTTATGTATACCTCGTACTCACATCACAAGAAAGTAAATGCGACACTTCCATGCTAGGAAATAGCGTTTGCAGATGTCAACGTATATTAGCAATAGAGATCTAATGCTTTTCAAAACGCGATATCGCATCTCATTCCTATGTTTCATGATAAGATATAATACTCATTGGGAAGTGTCATGTATATCTCGTATTCACTTCAAAAGAATGTAAATGCGACACTTCCATGCTAGGAAATAGCGTTTGCAGATATCTACGTATCTTAGCAATAGAGTTATAATGCTTCTTAAAACTAGATGTCGCATTTCATTTCTATGCTTCGTGATAAGATATAATATTCATTGTGGAGTGTTATGTATACCTCGTATTCACTTCAAAAGAATGTAAATGCTATACTTGCATGCTAGGAAATAGCGTTTGCAGATGTCTACGTGTCGAAGCAATAGAGTTCTAATGCTTCTTAAAACGCGATATCGAATCTCACTTCTATGTTTCGAGATAAGATATAATATTCATTGCGAAGTGTTATGTGTACCTCGTAGTAACTTCAAAAGAATGAAAATGCGGCATTTCCATGCTAGGCAATAGCGTTTGCAGATGTCTACGTATCGTAGCAGTAGAGTTCTAATGCTTCTTAAAACGAGATGTCGCATTTCATTTCTATGGTTCGTGATAACATATAATATTCATTGTGGAGTGTTTTGTATACCTCGTATTCACTTCAAAAGAATGTAATTGCGACACTTCCCTGCTAGGAAGTAGAGTTTGCAGATGTCTACGTATCGAAGCAATAGGGTTCTAATGCTTCCCAAAACGCGATGTCGCATCTCATTCCTATGTTTCATGATCAGATATAATATTCATTGTGGAGTGTTATGTATAACTCGTATTCACTTCAAAAGAATGTAAATGCGACACATCCATGCTAGGAAATAGCGTTTCCAGATGTCTACGTATCGAAACAATAGAGTTCTAATGCTTCTTGAAACGCGATATCGCATCTCACTTCTATGTTTCGAGATAAGATATAATATTCATTGCGAAGTGTCATGTATACCTCGTATTATCTTCAAAAGAATGTAAATGCGGCACTTCCATCCTAGGAAATAGCGTTTGCATATGGTCTACGTATCGTAGCAATAGAGTTCTAATGCATCTTAAAATGAGAAGTCGTATTTCATTTCTATGTTTTGTAATAGAATGTAATATTCATTGCGAAGTGTCATGTATACCTCGTATTCACTTCAAAAGAATGTAATTGCGACACTTCCCTGCTAGGAAGTAGAGTTTGCAGATGTCTACGTATCGAAGCAATAGGGTTCTAATTCTTCTCAAAACGCGATGTCGCGTCTCATTTCTATGTTTCGTGATGAGATATAATATTCATTGTGGAGTGTTATGTATACCTCGTATTCACATCAAAAGAATGTAAATGCGACACTTCCTTGCTAGGAAATATTGTTTGCAGATGTCTACGTATCGTAGCAATAGAGTTCTAATGCTTCTTAGAACGCGATATCGCATCTCACTTCTATGTTTCATGATAAGATATAAGATTCATTGCGAAGTGTCATGTATACCTCGATTTCACTTAACAAGAATGTAAATGCGATACTTCCTTGCTAGGAAATACTGTTTGCAGATGTCTACGTATCACAGCAATAGAGTTCTAATGCTTCTTAAAATGAGAAGTCGTATTTCATTTCTATGTTTCGTAATAAGATATAATATTCATTGTGGAATGTTATGTATACCTCGTATTCACTTCAAAAGAATGTAAACGCGACATTCCTTGCTTGGAAATAACATTTACAGATGTCTACGCATCGTAGCAATAGAGTTCTAGCGCTTCTTAAATCGCGATATCGCATCTCACTTCTATGTGTCGAGATAAGATATAATATTCATTGTGGAATGTTATGTATACCTAGTATTCACTTGAAAAGAATGTAAATGCGACACTTCCTTGCTAGGAAATAACGTTTGCAGATGTCTACGTATCGTAGCAATAGAGTTCTAATGCTTCCTAAAACGCGATATCGCATCTCACTTCTATGTTTCATGATAAGATATAATATTCATTGCGAAGTGTCGTGTATACCTCGTATTCACTTTAAAAGAATGTAAATGCGATACTTCCTTGCTAGGTAATAGCGTTTGCTAATATCTACGTATCGAAGCAATAGAGTTCTAAATATTCTTAATACAAGATATCGCATCTCATTTCTATGTTTCATGATAAGATATAATATTCATTGCGAAGTGTCCCTTATACCTCGCATACACTTCAAAGAAATGTAAATGCGACACATCCTTGCTAGGAAACTGCGATTGCAGATGTCACCGTATCGAAGCAATAGAGTTCTAATGCTTCTTAAAACGCGATGTCGCATCTCATTTCTATGTTACATGATAGGATATAATATTCATTGCGAAGTGTCACTTATACCTCGCATACACTTCAAAAGAATGTAAATGCGACACTTCCGTTGTAGGAATTGGCGTTTGCAGATGTCCACGTATCGAAGCAATAGGGTTCAAATGCTTCTTAAAACGAGATGTCACATCTCGTTTCTATGTTTCATGATAAGATATGATATTCATTGCGAAGTGTCATGTGTACCTCGCATACACTTCTAATGAATGCGAATGCGACATTTCCTTGCTAGGAAATGGCGCTTGCAGATGTCTACGTATCGAGTCAATAGAGTTCTAATGCTTCCTAAAACGCGATATCGCATCACATTTTTATGTGTCATAATAAGATATAATATTCATTGCGATGTGTCATGTATACCTCGTATTCACTTCAAAGAATGTAAATGCGACTATTCCT